>NW_026057577.1:55431893-55477214 GCF_023721935.1 Panthera uncia | reverse complement strand
TACACCGTCATTTCCAACTATAGGTGGCTTACCTCATTGTCACCGTAGGTGGGGGTGGATGGGATGCCTCGCAAAAGGATGTACCAGGATGAATCCTGGGCAACAGGTGTAGTTTTAAAATTCCTTCTCCACCCACCTCCCACCATCCTGGTTGAAAATCACTGCCTAATCATCCACACACATTTCTAAAAAGCACATCTCATCTAAGCTAACATTTCCCATTGCATCGACACATGCATGAACAAGCATTAATGCCCTGACTGGCTTCTCCACAGCCATACTGAAGCCTAATGGAGTGACACAACAGAGATGGGCCATCTGACTTCCAGTCCTCCCAATGTGTTATTAAATACACAAACTCTTGGTCACCATACTGCATTTCCCTGGGTACCCAGCTGCAAGGATATATTCAACAGTGTTGCAAATCGTGTCTGTAGCAATGGTCAGGCTCAATGTCTCAATAGAGAGAATAAAGCCTTGGAATTTGTTGTTGTTGTTTGTTTCCAAAAACACAGAGTTTTACCAAATGTGATGATATTTCAGGGAATGTTTTCCTAATACCTTCATTCTCTTATAGGGAATGGATTTCAAAATGATACGATGCTTAAGGTGGCAGGCAGTGCTTCTAAAAACTTCCGTCTGCCATGGATAAATGGCCCAGCAGTTTGTGAAAAGGCATTATGCCATCTGAACATATTAGTCTCTTGGCTGTCGTGCTCATACTGTCTGTGTACCTCCTTCCTGAATGTTAGCTGGCAGAATTCCCAGCCAGGAAAGCCCCATCTGCTCTATCTCTGGTACCCTGCCTACGTGCCAGGGGGGAGCAATCTCTCCCCAGGTACTGCTTAGGTGTTTGGACTACTATAAAAGGGCAACCTAGGAAAATTATTATGTGCTCAGGGCACGAGGGCTGTTACTCTGTGTTATGGTATTTTGTTATACTTTGGCTGCCCTGTGTTTTCAAATTGATTCTACTAGTGGCTGTAAACATGCACAGATGGAGGAGGAGGAGGGGAGAAGGGAGGGAGAGAAGAGCAGCTCCCCCAGAGCAGCACTGGGTAAGGGGAACACCCTGAGCAGAGATCCTTGAACTGTCCCTGCTCTACCTTTAACTGAAGGTGCCATCTTGAGCAAGTCACGTCCACTTTTTGCTCTCCTTTTTTGCATCAAAAGACAAATTATTGACTGAAAACAAACAAAAAACCAACCAAACAAACCATTTCTAAGAGTTATGGAAAAGAACTCATATTCCTGGGTGGCTCAGTCAGGTAAGTGCCCCACTCTTGGTTTCGGCTCATGTCATGATCTCTCGGTTTTGAGTTAAAGCCCTGAATCAGGCTCCACTCACTGACAGTGCAGAGCCTGCTTGGGATTCTTTCTCCTTCTCTCTCTGCCCCTCCCCTCCTCATGCTCTCTCTCTCTCTTTGTCTCTCTCTCAATGAATAAATAAACTTAAAAAAAAAAAAAAAGAACGAATATCCCTAACAAATAGTTCCAACAAACTGATGAAAATTAAAAACACAGATAACCCATAAAAATAGTCAAAGGACTTGATAGGTTTCACGAAGCATGAAAAGCAAAGGGCCAATAAATAAGTGACCATGTCACTAAAAATCAAATCAATATTGGAACACCATGTTTTTATGCATCTGACTAGCAAATAGGAACCAAAAAAAAAGACAGTCAATATCCACTGGTGGGGAGAGCAGAGGGACCGTTTCAGACACTGTTTTGGGAATGTGAATTGCTGCAGGCTCCTAGGAAAGTTATCTGAGGACGCCCATCAACTTTGCAGTAACCTTGTTTGTGGGCATCTACCCTATGGAAACAGAAACAATGTTGTTTAAAGATACACGTATGGGGGGTTTTATTGCAGAGTGGGAGAAGAAGCCCAGTAAATAGCCTGTATTGCCATTGATAGAGGAATGGTTGAATAGATTACTCCCTATCCGAGGTTCTCAACCAGGAATGATTTTGTTCGCTAAAGGACATTGGGGATAGATTTCTGGAGGTATTTTTGATTGTCCTAACAGCGGGCTGAGTTCTACTGGCATCTAGTGGGTAGAGGTCATGGATATCACTAAATATCCTACAGTGCACAGTCCACCCCAAACATGGAATTATCTGGCCCAAAATATCAATAATGCTGATACTGAGAAGCCTATTTGTATGTGTATATAAGCATGCTGAAAGCGAGTCCCTGAGAAAATACTAAGTTAAAGGAAAAGTTAGACTATAATATTGTATTTAAAAAAATTTTTGTAACCTTTATTCATCTTTGAGAGATAGAGAAAGGCAGAGCATGAGTGGGGAAGGGCGAGAGAGAGAGAGAGACACAGAATCTGAAGGAGGCTCCAGGCCCCAAGCTGTCAGCACAGAGCCAGACATGGGGTTCGAACCCACGAACTGGGAGATCACGGCATGAGCTGAAGTTGGACGCTTAGCTGACTGAGCCACCCAGCCGCCCCTACTTGTTGCATAATATTTTTAAAAAATACACTTTTAGGGGCGCCTGGGTGGCTCAGTCGGTTAAGTGTCCGACTTCAGCCCAGGTCATGATTTTGCAGTTTGTGAGTTTCAGCCCTGCGTCGGACTCTGTGCTGACAGCTCAGAGCCTGGAGCCTGCTTCAGATTCTGTGTCCCCCCCTCTCTCTGCCCCTCCCTGCTCACACACACACACACACACACACACTCTCTCTCTCTCTCTAAAAGTAAACATTAAAAAAATATTTTAAAATATTATGAAACAATTCTAAACAAGTATAAATATATTTTTCCATGAGCATGGTATAAAGCATGGAAGTTATTTATACCAAACTGCTAACACTGGGAAAACACAGACACACATGAGTTCTTATACTGCAGTTTTGGGACGGCTGATCAGAATCATATGGGATACTTTTGAAATATTTGTATTTCCTGATCATAGTCCAGATTTCTTGAACCAAACACCATGGATCTAAAAATTGCAAAAGCTTTTGAGTTTTACCCTCAAAAGTGTCCCTTGAAAAGAGGGAGTTGCTTTCTACTTAAGTCTTTACAAAGTATTTTTGCCATGGGGGCTCTCTCAATTACTTTATTTTGATGGCAAAATACTGTTCAGGGGGAAAATATAGTAGCCTAAACTGGGAACAATGCTAATAGAAGTGACCTGACAGAATCTCATTATATCCTCACACGGCAGAGAGAACGCAAGCTCTGGTCCCTTTTCCCCTTTATTAGGGCACCAAATCTATTACAGGGGCTCTACTCCCATGACCTCTTCCAAATCCTTAATTACCTGTCAACAGCCCCACCTACAAACACCACCACACTGGAGACTAGGGCTTCAATACAAGAACTTGGGAAGGACACAAACATTTAGTTTATGGCAATGGCCTTGTGATGGCCAATTACGTCATGCCTTTGCCTTCTGAGGGAAAATGAAGTTTCGCAGCAGAATATTCTATTTCGGCTGGTGTAAAGGAGAGACAGGGGTTGTTTTGGAATAATCCTAGCAGGTGACATAGTGAAAACACTCTGCAATGGCAACTCAATTTGTTGTAATATGTGAGATGGCTTGGGTGAAAGAAAATACAGAGCAGGTGGGTCAGAGACCAGGCTTTGTACTACTGAGGTGCGTGCTGTTCTGTTCTTCTAGCACCTGTCACTCACAGGAAGTCAGGTACCTGCAAAGGTACTATGAAATCTTAAGGTCAAAAGGGCATCTGTTGATGCACTAGGCATGCTGAGAAAAGCAAATCATCCTTCAATGCACTAAATGACACCAGTGAGTTAATGCAGCTGTTAGGCATTAGGCGCCAGGGAGAGAGTGGGAGGCAGAGGAGAGCTGCTGCGAGCTTCAATCTCTTAGCCTAGCCTTGCCACAGCTGCAAAATGGCATGGAATAAATCATTTTAACCTTGGCTCCCTGTCGTGTTCAATGGGATTGTTAATGGTTGCCTTGAAGAATGAGGACTAGAAATGATCCCAAAATGGCTTAAGAAGACAAAACATGGCATTTGTGTTTTCAATGATTTTAATGATTTTTTAAAAAAATTTTTTTTAATGTTTTTAATGTTTATTTTTGAGAGAGAGAGAGACAGAATGTAAGTCGGGGAGGAGCAGAGAGAGAGGGAGACACAGAATCCGAAGCAGGCTCCAGGCTCTGAGCTGTCAGTACAGAGCCTGATGTGGGGCAAGAACCCACAAACTGTGAGATCATGACCTGAGCCGAAGTTGGATGCTTCACCAACTGAGCCACCCAGGTGCCCCCTGATTTTTTTAATTTTAAGATCAAATAACTTTTAGTCACCTACAAGATCTTTATACAATGACAAGCCAGTTAAAAGCTTTCATTGTGGTTCAGTATCCATGTGCTTGTGAATATTAAATCATAAAACTAAAAACCTCCAAGGGATTAACGGGATGAAATGAAGTTTCAAATGAATCACTGGCAAAAATGTCTTTTCAATTATAAAATGACTTTTCCAGGAAATCAATAAAACTGATATTTCTAGGACAAATAAACCTAAAGGATTTTGACTTCTCCTCTATCACTTGTAATTTCCTAGTTTTCAAATTTAAGTTCAGTTTCCCAAATATCAGTTAGGCTCTTCCTATATGTTAAGCATCTTGCTGGGCACTAGTGAGATAAACGTGAAACATTAGAAATGAGACATTAGAGTTTCCAGGAAGGCAGCTAAAGGGATCGATAAAAATCAATCTGTATTGTGGTAAATGAGTAGAAACGATGCTACTAATAACAGAATGCGATTTGTTTCTAGGATGAACACTCATTTGTTACGATCAAGCATTTTCTTCTTTCTGTGCTTGGAAATGTTGCTTAAGCTCATATAATTCACATACTCAAGTGCCATAAAATATAACAAATTAAGTCAGTAAGTATTCATGTTAAATATATGAATGCAAGAATTTAACAACTTAAGTTGCATCATTGTTTCCTGGGGTAAATAAAGCTTGCAAACACAGAAATCTAATTAATCTTCATATTAATCTTATAAAAATAAAAAGACACTGCTGTCTTTTTTGGTCAGATACCCAATCAAAAGCTTAAACCATTACGTGGGAAACCAAACCAATCACTGAAACAGACCAATGATTTCTTCATGTATCTACCATACTCCTCATATTAACATTAGCTGTGGAGCAAATAAATCCTAAAATTGTAGTGACCTGACACATTAAAATTTTATTTCTTCCTCACTTTCCAGTCCAGTATTATTTTTCCTGCTTCGTGGTTGCCTTTCAACCAGTAAGACAGACTTTCTGCCACTTCACGCCCCCACCCCAAAATGTAATGGTTGATCAGAGACAGAACAGCTTTAATAAAACTCCTATGCAGAAAAGAAAAATGAGGTATAGAAAATATGCAGTGGTCTCTGATCCATAGCAATAACAAAATCCTACAATATTTGTGAGGTATCTTGTGACTTAGTATATTTCCCTTGATTTGACCTAGATTCTACATTCTGGAAGGAACTCCCTTGCCCATTGTTAGAGGTGAGGGAGGCATGGTAAAGTGTCCCCCAAATGGAGAAGGCACTTTGAGACATGAAAACAGAGCAGGTGACTCCATACAGTATACACAGAGTTTTATTCAGGGTAACTTATTGAGGGGGGATCTGAGGGAGGACAATCCACAGTAGCTGTGGTTATTCTCAAAGGTCTACAAAGTCCAGACCTTAGTCCTCAGATTTATAGAGTGGAGGCAAATGTAGTGAGATCAAAGGGTTTGCATGCACCTGACAGTGAACCTTTAATTACAGCTTGTGGTACCACCTCTGTGTTAGGAAGTGGAAAGCCCATGTTATCTCTAACAGATTCGTGGAAGGCCAGAGCAAGTCTCCCCCCATCCCAGCCTTCGTGGGCACTTTTAAGGTACCTATATTAATCTCCAAGGGTCCGGGAATATGTAGTCCCAAAAGAGGTCATCCAGAGAAAACAAGTAAGATGAAAGGACAATGGTGGAGTCAGTATTGCCAGCACTCCTATACTCATGATTCTTCATGGCCCCTGGATCGTCCCTTTAGGAAGTTCTTTCTTGACTGTCATCTGCTATGGCCGCATCTGAAATAGGCATCAAGGACTATAACCTCCTAGAAAGCCATACAGCCTATTTTGAGCTAATATAAGCTTAGGGACTCAAAAAGTGTTTTAAAACTGTAATAGTCAAAGACTTTTTATTCTGAGCTCACAGTTTTTTCAGCAAAACAGTTTCCACAAAACCTTAGTGGACTTTTGACTATTTTATACCACTAAGTTTGGGGCTGTTATTTTGCCTTAGTAACTGGAACACTGCCAGAGACTTAGTTCAGTGACATGGCTCATACATCCTGTGTCCTAGAGTCTATCACTAAAATCTTAGAGTAATTCCACTATTTACTTGTACCCATCAAACAATTTGCAAGGACATACAATCCACGGCAATATTTCTCAAAATCTCTTTCTCTTTCCCCCATACTATACTGTGTTGTAAACTCTCTTCCTTAGCTTTCTCTCTTTACAATATTCTTTCAGTTTCCCCCATTTGTACAGCCTTCTTCTATTCTCCTTTTTTTTCCCTTTCATTCATGTACACAAAACACAAATCCCTCATCCTGGTTTCTTGAGTTTTCTTACCCAATTTGTACAACCTATATAATAAGGCCCAGGTATGTGGCAGTGGTAGGGACATGAAACAGGTAACACCCACATTTGACATTGGAGGTAGAGTGAAGGAAAAGAGGAGAGTAGTACTCTCATAGAAATATTTTTTATCCTCATTGCACTTGTAAGTTTGTTATCTCTTTCTTCCTGCTTCTTTTCCCTGAAGGAACATACTCGAATTTACTCAACACAATGCCTTACTGTCCCTTCATTCTCTAACTATCATCTTCCGGAACAGAGGGCATGTATTTATGTCTCCATTTCTCACACTCCATTTACTTCTCAAGCCACTGCAATACAGCTTCTGCCCTCACATGTCTATTGAAATTCCTGCAGAGTTACTGAATGGCCAGCAAATTGCTGCATTCACTTTTCTTCTTGACTTCTAGAACCCTCATTCTGGCTTCTCTTTCTTCCTCTTGTTCCACAGCTGACACAGTGATCCAGCTATTGATTAGATTTTTCTCAAATAGTAATTTGCTTCTCTTTTTATTACTCTCCGTACCCTCAGGGAAATTGGGACAAATTCCCCAGAAGTAGGTGAGAAAGTGATCAAGGGACACCTCCTGACACCACGCTAAAGAGGATCTCTGCTATAGATCAGAAATCCATAAGAGTGCTCACAATCCTCAACCTTTTCCTATTTCAGAGTGAGCTGTCTACACAGCACTATGCAATGAATGGCACTAGTTTTCTCTCTCCAGTTTATTTGTGAAGTTTTATCTGGTCTTTGGGGCATTATTTATCAGTTCTGAGGCTTCTTAGGGTTGATGTACAAATAGGATTTCTCCTCTGAACTAACAGTCTGGGCTCTTGCAAAAACTGACATATCAATACAGTATATTTCTTTAACAGTCTTCCCTGAACTTCCTCCTTCTGACCTTTGCCATATTTAATTAATTAGAATAACCAATTTTAGGGAAGTATCTTATTACAATTGACACATTATTAGAAAGTCAACTATTGGACTGAAAAATGATAGATTCATTCTGATTTACATGTTGTAGAATTTGGACTTAAAAGTTCAAGGGGCACCTCGGTGGCTCAGTCAGTTGAGCATCCGACTTTGGCTCAGGTCATGATTTCACAGTCTGTGAGTTTGAGCCTGCATCAGGCTCTGTGCTGACAGCTCAGAGCCTGGAGCCTGCTTTGGATTCTGTCTCCCTCTCTCTGCCCCTCCCCTGCTCATGCTCGCTCTCTCTCTCTCTCTCTCTGTCAAAAATAAATAAACATTAAAAAAACGTTAAAAAAATAAAGGTTCAAATATCTTAGTTGTATCTGACACTATCACTTTTTTATTAAAACTTTTTAAATGTTTATTTATTTTTGAAAGAGAGAGAGTGACAGAATGCAAGCGGGAGAGGAGTGGAGAGAGAGGGAGATAAAGAATTTGAAGCAGTCTCAAAGCTGTCAGCACAGAGCCCTACATGGGGCTCAAACCCACAAACTATGAGATCATAACCTGAGCCAAAGTCAGATCCTCAACTAACTGAGCCACCCAGGCACCTCCTGAAATTATCACTTTTAATTAATGCCGGTTCACAAACACTTTCTCACATACTGATTTGCTGGTTTGTTTGTTTCTTTTCCTTCAAAAGCTCCTTTACATTCATATTATCTTTAAAAAGTCTACAGAGATCAGAATTTTGAATTAGAAGGGAATCATGGGCCCTGTGATGAGAATTACATGAGAATTTTCCTTACTTTTTAGGAAAGAGATGTATCAATTCCTGCCTCAGACTGCAATTTGATAGATAGATGAAAGATCTAGAGAATCGAAGACAAATTTTTAATGAAATTTGAGTTAAGGTGCAGAGAACAGCATCCACTGTTACTAGTTCGAGCAGGATGAAATTTATTACAATTTATTAAACGGCTTCAGAATCACTGAGATGGTTAACTAAGACTCTTGGATGGGTTTTCAGGGATGACTCCAAATCATGCAGTAGAATCTGGGCTACTCAGAGATCTGCTGCCTCTCCTGAAACCAGAAAGCCACCAGCTCCAGAGCAGCGCTGCCACAGTCAGGTGGCAATCTAAAATCATGAGGCTGCCACCGTGACCATGCACACAAGTTGCATGGTCACAGGGACCATGAGCCCTCCAACCTGAGCTTTTGCCACAAGAGAGGCAGAAATGTAGCGTTCTCTTCATTGCAACATCCCAAGTCGTTCATGAGTGTGGCTGACTGGCACCTAAATCACATCCAGAAGCTTTGCTGTGAAGAAATCTGGGGGAGGTAGACATTAGCTTTCTCCTTACCCTTTTATCCACCCCAGTAGGAAGAGATGGAACCAAGTTCCTCAAAAGCAATGGCTGTAGTTACATGTTAAATGTGTATTTTGTTGACTAACTATGAAGTTTCAGAAGAAACTCTAATCTACCATACAAAGATTAATGAGGAGCTGCTCAAGTCCTATTTTTAAAAACTTGGTGATGGAGATTATTTTATAAAAATTGACTCATTATTATTGATAAAGGATCAGGCCCAGTGGAATGGCAGTTTCTGGTTAGGTCTCAGATTGTACATTCAGTAGAAGAACAAAACAATGCTGAACGTAAAGCTAGAGGCTGATGAGAGCCAGAGAGAGAAAGACAATCAATGCCCTGGAGGGCTGATGTCAAATTAATTTTTTTCATGATGAAATTATAGAGGTTACATTTATAATCAAGTAAAACAGAATTCCCCACCTCTTGATAATAAGTGAGAAATTACCATGGAAAGATTGGTGAGTTATGATAATAAACACAGCTGCTTTGATGCAGCTAATGCAGGTGTGAATTTTAGTAATGTTAATGACCTTGCCTTGGTTCACTGAGCCAGCAAAAAGATTCTCTCTCCAAGTGGGTGGAGGAGGAAGAAAACCAGGCCCTAAAGGTTTTCAACAATGATGGCAATCGTAACAGTGCGATGCTTCATGCAGTTATTTAATACCAAGTGAACTGACTTTGGGCTGCCATTTATGGAATTCCTCTGTCATTTGCCTTCAATGAGGGGCTTTTCAGTGTTCTACCCATTACATCATCACAAGAACCCACCACTTCAGAGATGGAAAACCTCAGGATCAGAAAGGAGAAATGATCTACACAAGGTCAGGGACGTAGTAACTGTCCTGAGAGGTTGCAAACTCAGATGTGTCTGCATCTGCAGTGAAAGTGTGTCGGCTTTGCTTGTCCAGCATCCGTGCCTCTCATGGTTTGGCTGGGTTGACTCTGCCGCTCCCAGGGTTCCTGTGGGACCTGGCACACTTGATCAAGTCACGGTGTCCTCCTGGGCATAGTGGCCAGAAGTGTCAGATGACATGACCACGGTCTATCAGAGAGAAATGCATGGCTTTTTCTGGAGACAATACAAGAGAGGAAGGATTTTTTTTTTTTCTTTTTTTCTGCTGCACTGGGATTTTGAAGGCAAATGCCCATAGCTGGTAACCTCTTGCTACTAAAAGGAGATAGCCTGCTTAAATATGAGGCCAAAGATGAGAGTAGAAATCAGAGATAAGAGATGGAGAGAAACTGGTCTTAATGATATCTTCTAAGAGTCTAAATCCAGACATCCCTAAACCCAGAGAATCCATGAACTTTTCAGGTAGATAAGAAAATTAATTTCTTTATTTCCTAAAGTCTATATAATATGGACTCCAAAGCTCATGTTCTTTCCATTGGGTCACACTGTTTTAAACATCAGAGAAGAAACTACCTCCGGAAGGAAATGAAAATACATGGTTTTATGATATATTCTGTAGTTTTTCTGTAAAACTGATGACTATGATCACTGAAAAGATTTTGAGCTCAAGAAGATTTGAATAACTTTGCCACAAGGTAATTTACTTCAAAAGGTTGTAAAATCTTACAGGGAAATTTCTCAAGATGGTCGATTATACATTAGTAACAATTTACCCCTTAAGAATGTATCCTACATGCCTCCTTCATCAAAGCCAATCATCAATGACATAAATGAAGAAGCTTTGTAAAAATAAGAATTAGTCCATAAAAATAAAACATATTTCTTTAAGATAATAGTTCAGATCAGATTTATTGGCATTTGTAACATACCTCCATGGAATGTGATGCGAAAGCATAGATTATACTAAAGATAGGCAAGGAGCAGAGGGAGCAGAAGTACAGTATGGAAGAAGGGGTTCAGGACACTAGCTCCTTCATACACATTCTAATGATTAACAAAGTGCATATATCAGGCACGGAAGGCCAGCAAGTTAAAACAAAAATCCCAAATTTCAGCGGGCTTTGTTTTTGTTCAGCTTTATTTTTTTGCTCATGCTAAATGTCCAGTGTGGATCACGAACTCTGCTTCATACAGTCACTCAGGGCCGGGGGCTCCACCCACCAACTTATAGCCGAGCCATCTAGAAAACTGAGCTTCCTTATCTGCTGTGGCAGAGGAATCCGAGAGGATGAAGTCAGAGCTGTTGTTAAGGACTCACCCTAGAAGTGACATACATCATTTCTACTCCCAGCCTTAGGCAAAATTAGTCACGCAGCCCCTGTTTTAGCTACAAGGAAGGCTGAAAAATGATAGTGAATCACATGGAATATTTGGTGAGCAAAAACTAACTCCATCTTCTAGGCTATCCAAGAACAAAAAAGAGTGGGATGGAAATCACTGTACGCCCTTGACTAGTACTTACGCATGTTTACAAGTGTATCTTCTACTAATTTGTTACTTTTAGACTTTTTACAAAGCACATTTCTACACCAGTCAGAGGGGCTGCAGTAAATGTAGACATTAAGATAATCAATGGTTCTGGAGTATATGTAATTAGATCTGGTAACTTGTATTAGGGTGAATATACCTTTAGTTCCTTAATCAAGTAGCTGGAAAGACCTAAGCTGATTAGGGGCAAGCGTGTGTGTGTCTGTGTGTGTGTGTGTGTGTGTGTGTGTGTGTGTGTTTCACAGGTGTCCATCTGTCTTAGGAGAACGTGAGTGTGCTTGCTTGGTCTGCCTAACCTTAATGAATGTGAGAAAGGATGGGAGATTTGGATCTGAGGAGTTGCATTAGATATTTGGATCTGAATTTCTTGAATTAGAAATCTTACACTGTATTTTCACAGAGCCCTGGATGGCAGTAATTTTCGTCTTAACAAAGTGGTCTGAACTCTAAAATTGGTCTGAAGTTTGCCAATAGTTCTTCAACGGGGTGGTACTGCCGCTTAGGGAATGTTGTGAAAAATTTGTGGTGGTATGTTTTATGGGGTTTTCGATTTGCTTTTGGCATTTAGCTGGTAGGAGTCCTGCATCTCTTGGCATTCAAATGTCCCAACTAGCATTCATGTTTACTTATTTTAAATTTGTTTTAATGTTTACTTATTTTTGAGACAGAGACAGAATACAAATGGGACAGAGAGAGAGGGAGACACAGAATCCGAAGCAGGCTCCAGGCTCCAAGCTGTCAGCACAGTGCCTGATGTGGGGCTTGAACTCACAAACTGTGAGATCATGACCTGAGCTGGTCAGATGCTCAACCAACTGAACCTCCCAGGCACCCCAGCATTCATGTTTATCATCAGCTGAGCCTATATAACCAAAATATGCTTTTCATATGAACAGAAAACATGGGGGGGGGGAGAGTTTAGACTTTCATTTTTATTAAATTATCCAAGAATGCAGCTATTGTATAAGTTGAAGGTAGGTTGCACTAAGTTTTGCTGAGTCTGACCAAGAAATGGTTTCTATTTCAAAAATCCATGTTACCCATTATAACACTGCTAATGATATTTGTATTCATAATAATTCTCCACATACATACAAGCACCTGATGATTTTACTGTACCTTCTAATGTAGTCAAGCTTGCTCATTTAGGTATTTGAATAACATATTATTGTAAAATCTATTCCTTTCTTCTCTTTTTTTTACACTCAGAATTCTGGGTGTTTCTCAAAATTATAAAGTAGTCAACAATAATATCTATGACATTATTTTAGAATAATAAAGGAATATTTAAAATATCCACTATTAAGGGATTAGATTTGGAAAGGTTGAGAAGCAATGTGATAGGCAATATGGCAGGATGTTTAAACACACAGAGCTCAGAGATAAATAGATCTGGGCTCAAGCCTAGTTCTACTATATAACCTCAGGCAAATAATTTAACTACTCTAAACTTTTAACAGATAGGAGTTTGTCATTTCTAGAATGGGAGTACGACCTATTAACATTAGTCATTTTGAAGGCTAAAGAAGATGGCTAGATGGTTAACTTGGTGCCTAGCCCTCAGCAAGCTAGCAACAGATAAATTATGGCTATTCATTCTAAGTTATTATAACTCACACAGTTTTCCACAGAAAACATGCAGAAGCCAGAGTCTCAGAATTTTAGAGGTCTTACCTGGTAATGTCAAAATGGCTAGCTTTGTTTTTCTCTCATCTCCTGGATCGGGGGCGGGGAGGTGGTTTCTATTTCCTCAAATTCCAGCTAAGCCCTGTCATGCCAGCTTGAGAAGTAAAGCTGTAAAAGTGTATTTACACAGAACTCCTGGATTTTTTTTCTCAGTATCTGTCTGCTTTCTTTTTCCTCTTAAGAAACAGTTACTTTATCTCCCGGTATGCCATCAACTAACAATGCACCTTCCACCCACACAGCTGCCATCTTGGTGGTATGAAAGAATGGCTCTATTTTTACCTGCTTTTAGGAGTTGGCTCTTTAAAAACAGCCTGTCGGGTTCTATAGGCTGGAAATGTGTTTCTACTTTGCTTTAGGGTCAGACAAAAAACAAGGTGTTAATGATCCCATCGGTAATATATGCTTCATGAAATTAACAATCCAGGCTAAAATGGGCAATGTCTTTTTACAACCCCTACTCCCCTTATTCCTAAATTTCATTACATATAGTGTGCTGTTAATTGCACAAAAAAAGACATATCCAATACCTACCTTGGATCCTTGCATACTACCTGGACCCTTTCAGTCCCTCTGGCATAAGAGGGAAAACTATTTGATTCCAAAGAAACTATAATGAAGCTGAAGCCTCTAAGTTTTTATCCTATTTTAGTGTTAGAGTCCAAAATAATCTCAACGCCTTCAAAATAACTGAAACTGACTCTTGTTTTGATTTAATTTCCTATTTTTTTTCCCTCAGAGGTCAAACATGACATTAAAAAGTTCAAAAATCAAAAGAGGGAGGAGGAAAATGATTTCTTAAAAAAGAATTTTGGATTCCATTTTTCTATGTGGAAGTTCTTCTATAAACTCCCATAAGACTGAAGTCTGAAATTTTGTAAGATTCACCCCTTCTAACACTCACATTAACCAATTTTAAGAAAACTGTGGGGCACCTGGGTGGCTCAGTCAGTTAAGCATCTGACTTCAGCTCAGGTCACGATCTCAAGGTTCATGGCTCTGAGCCCCGCATTGGGCTCTGTGCTGACAACTCAGAGCCTGAAGCCTGCTTCAGATTCTGTGTGTGTCTCTCTCTCTGCCCCTCTCCTGCTGGTGCTCTTTCTCTGTCTTTCAAAAATAAATAAAGGTTAAAAAAAAGGAAAAAAAAAGAAAATTGCTGCACTTTACAAGCACTACCATAATTCAGGCACTACCATAATTCAGCTATCTTTCTCCTGAATAATTAGCAGGCAGTGATCACGCATGAAGCAGGCCCGCAGCTGGGATCCCAATGATCATGAACTTCTCTGCACCCTGAAAATACCTTGGGGAGGCCTGATAGTCACTCACTCTACATGCTTTCCCTTCTGAGGAAACAACATACTCTTCAACTGTTACTGTGTAACAGGCACTGTTCTAGGTACTAGGGATACAGCAAACCAAACCAAAACAAAATCCCTGCCTTGGTAGAGTTTATAGTCTAGTGGGAGAAGCCCTACAAGAAATGTTAAAGGGGACTTTTTGAGTGGAAAGGAAAGACCATAAGTAGGAGTAAGAAAAGTAGGAAACACAAAAGCAGTAAAAAGAAGTACATCTATAAAAATAAGTCAAAGAAGTCACAAAATAAAAGGACGTAAAGTATAACACCATACACCTAGTGGGCAGTGGAGAACAGTAAGAAATGGGTTCAAACTTAAGTGACCATCAACTTAACGTAGACTGTTATCTGCATAAGATGTTACGTACAAACCTAATGGTAACCACAAATCAAAAACCAGTAATAGTTATGCAAAAATAAAGAGAAAAGACATGATACTATGTATAGAAAACCCAAAAGACTCCACCCCAAAACTACTAGAAATGATAAATGAATGCAGTAAGGTCTCAGGATACAAAATCAATGTACAGAAATCTGTTGCATTTGAATACACTGATAATGAAGCAGCAGAAAGAGATATTAAGAAAACAGTCCCACTTATAATTGTACCAAAAATAATAAAATACCTAGGAATAAACTTATCCAAGGAAGTGAAAGACTTAAACTGAAAACTATACAACACCAATGAAAGAAATTGAAGGCAACCCAAACAAGTGGAAAGACATTCCGTACACATGTATAGGAAGACCAAATGTTGTTTAAAAGTATATACTACCCAAAACAATATACAGATTTAATGCCATCCCTATCAAAATACCAGCAGCATTTTTCACAGGACTAGAACAAATGATCCTAAAATTTGTAGGGAACTACAAAAGACCCCAAATAGCCAAAGCAATCTTGAAAAATAAAAACAAAACTGGGGATATCATAATTCCAGATTTCACGTGATACTACAAAGCTGTAGTAATTAAAACGGTAGGGGCGCCTGGGTGGCGCAATCGGTTAAGCGTCCAACTTCAGCCAGGTCACGATCTCGCGGTCCGTGAGTTCGAGCCCCACGTCGGGCTCTGGGCTGATGGCTCAGAGTCTGGAGCCTGTTTCCGATTCTGTGTCTCCCTCTCTCTCTCTGCCCCTCCCCCGTTCATGCTCTGTCTGTCTCTCTCTGTCCCAAAAATAAATAAAGAACGTTGAAAAAAAAAAATTAAAAAAAAAAAAAACGGTATGGTACTGGCACAAAAGTAGACACACAGATCAATAGAACAGAATAGAGAGCTCAGAAATAAACCCACAATTATATGGTCAATTAATCTTCAACAAAGGAGAAAGGAATATATAATTGGGAAAAGGATAATCTCTTCAACAAATGGTGTTGGGAAAACTGGACAGTTACATGTAGAAGAATGAAATTGGACCACTTTGTTACACCATAAACACAATTAAACTCCAAATGGATTAAGGACCTAAATATGAGACCTGACACCATAAAAATCCTAGAAGAGAGCACAGGTGGTAATTTCTCTGGCATTGGTCATAGCAACTTTTTTCTAGGTATGCCTCCTGAGACAAAAACAAAAATAAAGTATTGGGCCTACATCAAAATAAAAAGCTTCTGCACAGCAAAGGAAACAATCAATAAAACTAAAAGACAACCTACTAAATGGGAGAAGATATTTGCAAATGATATAACTGGTAAAGGGTTAGCATCCAAAACATAAAAAACTGGTACAAGTCAACACCACCCCCCCCCAAATAATCCAATTAAAAAATGGGCAGAAGGCATGAACAAACTTTTCTCCAAAAAAGGCATACCAATGGCTAACAGACACAGGAAAAGATGCTCATCATCACTCATTGTCAGGGAAATGCAAATGAAAACCACAATATCGCCTCCTACCTGTAAGGAATGCTAGAATCAAAAATACAAGAAACAACAAGTATTGGTGAGAATGTGGATAAAAAGGAAGTTCTGGGCACTGTTGGTGTGAATGCACACTGGTGCAATGTGGAAAACAGTATGGACGTTTGTCAAAAAATTAAAAATAGAATTACCATATAATCCAGTAATTTCACTACTGGATATTTACCCAAAGAACACAAAAACATGATATATGCAACCCTTTGTTTATTGCAGCATTATTTACAATACCCAAATCATGGAAGCAGCCCAAGTGTTCACTGAAAGAAGAATGGATAAACAAGATGTGGTATGTATATACAAGGCAATATTACCCAGGCATAAAAAGGAATGTGATCTTATCATTTGCAACAACATAGATGGATCTATGCATGTGATACTAAGTGAAGTGAGTCAGAGAAATACAAACATCATATGGTTTCACTCATATGTGGAATTTAAGAAACAAAACAAGGCAAAAAGAGACAAACGAAAAAAGAGTCCTAACTATAGAGAACAAGCTGATGGTTACCAGAAGGGAGGTGGGGGGAGGATGTGAAATGGGTGACAGGGATTATGAGTACACTTATCATGATGAGCACCGGGCAATGTATGGAAGTACTGAATCACTATACTATACATCTGAAACTAATATAACATTGAATCATAACTATACTAGAATTAAAAAACAAAAACATTTTGCCTCTTACATAGCATCTCCCGCTGAGAGCAGGTTAAAGGAGCTGGTAGACAAAAGAAGATCATGAAAAGTACACTTATATGAAGGCAAGTGGTAAGGATCACAATTGAGGACATGGTCACAACACATGTATCCATGAGGCTGGCCACTGGGCAGAGTTTTCAACAGCTGACAATCACTCCTAGTATCATAAAAAGGCAAAATGTTCAAATTTCCCTAAACAAAAAGCATCACTACCTTCTGGGAAAGTCAAATGCTCAATCATTAAGACTCTCTCAGAGGTTACAGATGTTAAGACAATGAACGGCTCCTTCCTTGAGGAGCTTGCTTCCCAGTTGAGGAAACACACAAGGTCTACATTTGGAATAACCAAAGGATAGTTTTTTACAACAGCATTCTCAATGTGCACAAATGAATAAAGTGCAAAGCCTTAAATGTCAGGGACAGAACAGATACAGCAGTCAAGATCAATTGGATTGATCTTGTAAGACATCCAGGAAGAGGTGAAGTCTTGACTCATTTAAATGGGAGAATCCAGATAGGAACATGGTTTCAAGTCCAACTGGATCCAGGAGTTCAAATAATTTCATTAGGACTCTGATTTTCCCTCCATTCTCTGTTTTGCTCATCCCTGCATGGCTTCATTCGCCAGCTAATGCTTTGAATATTGGTCTAGGAAAAGGCTCAAATTTGTTCTGCTTCACCACATATCAATTCCTGGATGAATCAGTTTGCCTGTGGGATGGGATGCATGAACAGCCAAGGCTGGGTAAGGAGCTCTCATAGAAGTACATGGTATTATTAGAGGGAGGTTCTCCAAGGGAAAGCATATTAGTCAAGAAAAATTAACATACCTAACATGGAAATTACAATAAATCTAGGAAACCATGACAATTATTCCTGAAATCATAGAATGCAAGAAATGAGAATCGGGCATTTTTGAACAATGTGTTTTGAGACAAATAAATACAAGTATTACCAACAATAGTTTAAAGCTTTGGTTTTCAAATATTTATATTTTTAGCAGCAGAATATTTTTTCCTCCTTAAAGATATCTTCTTACGTGGAGCCCTAAAATACAAACTGGATGAAAGTAGAATGGAATGAAATGGAATGGAAAGGGTGTGTGACTGGAAATGGCACCCACTGGGTCTTCTCCTCTGAGGCTGTGTCAGCCACAAGCCATTTCAGAAAAACCCTACACTACTTAAAAACCTACTGGCTTATGGAAAAACTTGCATTTGTTAATATAAAGGCCAGTGCACACTGAAAACATAAATGGCTTCCAGAATATTTTAGAAATCTTTATGGGCAAAGCTATAGACCAATGACAGATTCGAAGGAAAATGAAGGAATTGCTGGTACAGCCTTAACCTTGAGATTTAGGTTGTGCTCCTCAGGCCCCAACAGGGTGTCCTCGATGTCACTGTGACAGCAAAACCCAACCTCATGCTCCTGTGGTTGCTCTCACACTAAGGTATTGGAGTCATACAGAACTATATTCAAGTTCCATTCCTCAACCTACTAGTTGGGGTACCTGGTCAAGTCAATTTTCTGAGCTTGTTCTCAAATGTGTAAAATGGAATTCTTTTTATTCACAGGGTCATCCTGCAGATAAAAAGATATAATCTAAATAGAACACACCAGAGGGTCTATCACACAGTGAACACTCAGTTTACCAATATCTACATTTTTTTGGTCACTAGTATTTTCAAGAAATCTAGAGTTTCCGTTATTTGTCAGATAGGAGCCTTTTTTGATTAGCACAGGCTATGTGCCTCAGTATTACTAAAAGAAACACAAAACCTAATACTAGGACTGATTCTGATGCCGAAAACAATGCATACCCTGTGCCAAGAAGTGATCTGTATGCTTTATAAATCTCGTCTCGGTCAATCTCTACAATAACCCTGCAAGACAGGCCCTAGCATTATGCCAATTTTACAAATGAGGAGACTAACCCTTAGAGAGCTTATGGCTTCCCAAACATTCACCAGCTGTGTGTTGATGCCCAGCCAGCAAGGGGCCAAGATAAGAAATGGGTTTTACTAGCAGGAACTGTGCATTTTGATGTAAGGAAGGACTTTCTGGTATTAAGGGTGGTTTGGGAATGGATCTGGCAACCACTCTGGAGGTCCTTAAATGTAAACACTCATATGCTTGGAGGTTTTGTGGACTGCCTGGCTGGTAGGTCAAACTACTAGATTCCATAATTCTTTGACTTGGCCCTCGGAAAAGTTGAGATAGAACAAGGAATAGGCAATGCCGTTAATGGTTCCTTCCTCTTCCTTGTCCCTCTTCATCCAACCTGTAGGACCCTGCAACACTCCATAAGGTCCACCGAAATGGTGTCTTAGCCCCACCTTCAACCTCTGATTCAACCCCTTTGCCTCAAGTGGTTTCTCTCTAGAGCCATGTGTATTTAAATCTCCCTCTCGGCCTGGCCTTTTCTGTTGGGCAACTCGCTTCAACAGTCTGCCTGACTTTTGCTTTGGTTTCTCCCAAGGCACCTCACAGTTTCTCAGCTTCACACCCACAGCCCTGAGAAATGGGATGCCTCGACCCAGATGTCCAGACCTCATACCCCAAGTGGTCCCCTCTTCTCACTCAGGGGAGTGAGATGAAGCTAGGTTTGCTCACTACTTGTTCCACTTTCTGAGGCTTGCAAAGCCACTAGGCTCATTACTTGATAGTGATGTTTTGCTGTTCTCCTTTCCCCCTTTTCCCCGCACCCCCAAGCCCTCAAGTGTTTTGGATGATATGCTTAAAGGAAAGGCATTATTATCTCTGAGCCCTATAAGCACAAACAAACCAATACAGAGGGTTTTCAGGACCCTAAAACATGAACTGGCAGTGAGGGCTATAGGATAGCAGTCATGGTTGTCTATATATGAACTCCTGTTTCTGAAACTTCAATTGTTATAGTAACAGTACATGAACAATCCCACTCTTCTCAATCCAACCACATCATCTCAGCTCTTGAGAGACATTGTATACTTAAAAATAAATAAATGAAATGTTTACTGAAATAGCCCACATTCTTACCTTCTCTTTGCAGTCCCTCTGGTTACTTTACCTCCTTAAAAAATTACAGAAGTAATGGGTAGGTGATGCAACAGAAAAAGGTCTTATTTTTTTTATCATTTTTACCTATGCTTCTTGAAAAGTTTCACAATTAATCTTCTCCTGTCTTGGATGACAAGCTTCCTGCAATTTGCCCTTAGCTTTTCGGATGCATAGCTATCCATGGTTGGCCAGAGAGTCACATTATAATTCACAAAGAATTTTCTCTTCTTTGTACCCCTAGATATGTTTCCAGTGATTTTTAAAGATACATATTACAGCTTTATTGAGATATAGTTCACATACGATTTGCCCATTTAAAGGGTACAAATGAATGGTTTTTAGTATATTCACAGGGTTGTGTGGCCACTCCCACGATCAATTGTAGAACTTTGGTCAACCCCCAAAGACACCCCATGTCTACTGTCACTCCTACCTCTTCTTCCTCCCAGTGGAATTCACCTGTCACAACTAAACAGCAGAAATTATGGAAATGGTATTGTACCTTTGACCAGCTTGTCATTCAGACTTCAATCCCAAATGTTCCTGATTGAGCTGGGGGAGTGGTGTTCTCTTCCATGAGGCTCAAGAGGCATTGCATTAGGGAGATCTCCAGAGCAAATGTGTAAAGGTGATATTTCAGTAGTCACAACCACAATCCACAACCAAGAACTTGTCTACATGGACCCAATGAATTTTAAATAGAGTATTAAAAACTATTATTTCTCCAAGAACCATTCCTGAACTGGAAAAAGGTGTTTTTTTTTTTTAATTCCCTGTCAAAATTCTGTATGTGAATGTTCCCATGACCCTCTTTAGTCCCTCCCGGCCCCGCACCCCTTCCTCTCTCTTAGCTCTCTCAAAACGCTGGGACCTCTCATGGCCCCAGCTGACGAAGGCCCCCAACTTTGGGGTGCCATCAGGCTCAGACATAATTCCACACTTGCAGTATGTTCTTTCTGCCTGTCCATTCCTCAACCCCCATTAAAGCTTAACTGTCCCATATCTTATCTCCTCCAGTCACTGGTTTTGTTGATTGAAGTGGATGGTATAAGGTTAATATGTCCTCTTCCTAGTTAATGTAAAATCTTAACCCAGTTTTAAGAAAAGTGTTGTTCTATTTAAACATGACAATCAATGTTCTGAATAATCATATTGGCAGAATGAGAGCAGGTAGAGGAAAGGGAGAGAAGGAAGCTATGATTCTTTCAGGAATTAAATGCATTTGAGAAAAAAAAGGAACTAAATGCATTTGAGTCAGAGGTCTGTGTCAGAGGCCACACGACACATCTGGTGGAATAGTAGTGCGTGAAACAGCTTCCTTATCAAGGAGTGTCACCTCTCTCGATATGCCATCATATCGCTCTCTGAATGCCTTATTTTTCAAATTCTAACATAGCCTGCTAAAAATGATTTTCCATGCTAATTAGTGTTCATACTAAATGCCTGTTAGGGTGGGTTTGGTGCTATTAAGGGTAGAGTCGAGCGCTAGGTCAAGGTTTCTCGAACTTGAGTGTGCAAAAGAAATCAAAGGAACTTGCTAAAATTCTAGTTCTTGGGTCCCACCTTCCAGAGTTCCAGCAAGTCTAGCGCAGGTCCAATATAATGCAGGCTCACCAGTGGCTCACAGACTCCACTCTGAGAAACACCATGCCAGAGAAACTCCAGACAGGCACAACAGTTGTATCATGCAAACTGGGAACTTGCAGACTGCAAGAGCTTCCCCGTCTTTCTCCTCTTGCTGTGCCATGGGGAACACAAAGACATACGTAGGGATAGGTCTCTGGGAAATATCACCAGGAAATTTGCAGGAGACAGCTAAATGTCTCAAGGGCTCAAAATAAGATGCCTGAAATTTTCTTTCCTTTTCTTTCAGAAAATTTTAAGCCTCCTGCTCAACAGTACATCCCATTGCATTGTCCACTGCATACAGACGCACTTCCCTTCTGCAAACCATCTGAATGTATGCTCCAGACTTCATTGCCATTCACCCCTAAGTCCTCCGATTTGCACCTCTCATGAGGGCTTTCTCCTGCACAACCACATCACCATTACGACAGCTGAAAACAAGCATTCATTCAAGTAACATCACACAAGACACAGTTGTACTGAAATTTCCTTCCCATTCGCCAAGTGACCTTTGTAGCTGCGCACCCATCCAAGATGCAGTCAAGATTTCCATATTGTGTTTCGTTGTTATGTCTCATTATTCCCCCCAACCTGAAACCATCTTTCCATTTCCCTTGGTTCTTTATGACATTGAATCCTTTTTAGAGTAGAGGTCAGTTGTCTACAGAATATCCCATGTTTGGGATTCTCCTCTTTCCTGGAATTCAACTGAGGTCAAACATTTATAGCAAGGAGGCTTCATAGCTGATGCTGAGTACCTTCCTTTCATGTGATGCTGGCACAGGTACAGTGTTCTCAGTGTTTCTTCACTCACTGTAGGGGGACCTTCTTTTTGAGGGAGATTTACCTTCATTCCTCTACTGCTAGTATCTTCCGGACTCACCACTCTAGCAGAGCTCACCAGTTGGCTCTTCTGTGTTTCCATTTCTCCACTATGTATAAATTGAAGAGAACTGTATTATTTTCTGTCTCCTAGTATTGTTGTAGACTTGAACTACAGGTTTTTGCATTTATTCTCCTTGTGATATATATGCTTTTTGGAAGATGTATGGAAAATTAGGACTTAGAAGTCCTGTTGTTATTTTACAAGAGCTTGGAAATCCTCAATGAGCTTTTAATGTCAAGTTGTCTTAGCACCTCTAAGAGTCTGAGCCAGATGTGAGCTATGAATGTAACAATTGACTTTCATTCTAAGGAAATATTTATGGTGAATCAAAGCTTGCTTTTTACCTATATTAGAGATTAAAATAAAGAGTAGATAGGCAAGGCTTGATAGTTCTTAAAATGAACACAATAGTAGTTATTTAGATGTTTCTATTTCTTCACATTTTATTCTAAATTATGTGATAGCATTTCTAACTAGCTATTATATGAATGATGTTTTACTTTTAAAATAGTTCATTTCTATAGCCAAATCTTAATTGCCTGCAGTAATGTGATCTGTGCTGCCAACCAGTCTAAGAAGCAATATAAAATACTCTTGACAACCTCTGAGATCCCAGACCACGCCTTAGTTTAGTTGAAGGCAGCCATGTGCAGGGGAGGGAGGAAAAGAAACTTCCTCACATATGCAAAAGCCAGAGAAATAAAATGATAGCAAGTCACCTTAAATCCTTTCTACATCAAGGCTGGTTTTTTAAAATTTTACTGACAGAAACTGTCCCCCCAATTAAAAGTATTTCTCCTGAAGAACTTGAGAGAGTCACAAAGCCATTGAACTGAAAGACCTTTTAGATTTCTCCTTCAATTCTCTCATTTACAGGAGAAGAAGCTGAGGCTGGAAAAGATAACTTGCTCAAGGTCATACTGCTAATCAAAGGTAGATGCAGAAAGACTCTGAAGAACTCAAGCTAAAGGCAGGAAGTCCAGCAACTTAGCAAGGACGTATATCCAATGAGACAGGTCTTTGAGTTCCTTAAATTACATCTCAGAGCCAGCGTCAGAACATCTATAAATACAGATGCCTCTGCCTTTTGTGTACCTCTACTCCAGAGATGAGGGAATGTTACGCATTTTGTCGAAGATTACATCTCCCATCTCACTGTCTGTCTGGCTTTCTTCTTAAGATTCTCTCCCTCTAAATTGATCACAGTACAGACATGATTTACCTTTTTTAAATTTGCTCATGTGTACCACCGCAGACTCGTTTATTGGGCCAAAAATAGCAGCAGTCCCATCTGAGGCATTAAAATCAAATGACCCCATTAAGCACAGCCAGTCCTTGCTGGCGTTATAAATCACTCACAGCGCTGTAGAGCATCATTGGGATTTTAAGGGAAAATCCTCACTTAAAGCCATTGACAGAAACTGTATTTCTTTCTCTGGTTTCTTCCTTGGCTTGAAAAATTCTTTGTGCTTTCTTTCTCCTTTCAAACTAGCACATCAATCCATTCCTGGCTATCGGCCCAGGAAAGATGTGCCTGAACCCATTAGGCTGAGAGGGTTTCATTGTGTCAGTGCTCTCGAAGATTAAGTGGCCAAGATGACTTCCTATGAAAGAACTGGAATAAGAGCAGTCATCCTCCCTGGCACAGCAACTAAGACAGGGGGCATTTTTGACCTAGACAATCTTGACTCCTGAAAGAAAGGGAGCAAGGATGCACACTCAGGCAACCAGGGCCAGAAATCCCTTCTACTTTCATAAGCAAAATCTTTAAAGAAAGATTCTATTTAAATAAACTGATGATTGGGAAGAGGTTTCTTTTTCTCTTCCAGGCTTATTGAGATATAATTGATGGACAATGCTGTGTAAGTTCAAGGTGTACAACATACTGACCTGACTTGCATATATTGTGAAATGATTACCACAGTAAGTTAACATTCATCATCTCACATAGAGACAAAAGGAAAAAGCTTTTTCACCTTGCAACGAGAACTTTTGGCAACTTTCAAATATGCCGCAGTGTTAACTACGGTCACCATGTTGGACAGTACCTCCTCAGTATTTATTTTACCTTATAACTAGGAAGTTTGTACCTTTTGACCTCCTTCACTCCATCTCCCCTACCCCCTACCACAACCTGTTCTCTGTATCTAGGAGTATGAGTTCAGTTTTGCTTTTTATTTTTTTTGTTTTTAGCTTCCACATATAAGTGAGACCATATGGTATTTGTCTTTCTGTGACTGACTTACTTCACTAAGCCTCATGCCCTCAAGGTCCATTCGTGTTGTCACAAATGGCAGGATTTCTTACTTTTTATGGCTTGTTACCTCTTTACTTTTACCGTTTTACTATTCCATTGTATACATATTAATTTTCTTTACACACACATCTGTTGATGGACACTTAGGTTGTGTCCAGGGCCCGGCTATTGTAAATAAGGCTGCAGTGAACATGGTGGTGCAGACAGCTCTTCGACACAGTGACTTCATTTCTGGAAGGACCTTTGTGAGTGGCAGCATCCCCGCATGACTCCACAATAGCACATTCATCCTCTAGGCCAGTGACAGTCTCATGGGCATTATTTTCTTACCAAGATGAACAGCCTTTCCTTTCCCTGCCATCTGCTCTGAGTTGGGGGGATTTTCACTCAACTTACTATTCTTGCTCACTCTGCCTCCTGTTTTCCTTAGCACAGATTGTGCTCACTTTGCACGGCAGTGCACGATCACACAGAATGAGTGCATAGGATGAAACTACACAAAATGATCTTAATGGAAAAAAATTACAGTTGCTCAGTCATCTTGACTGTGTTCTCAGCGACACAACAGGAAATATATATTGGTCTCTGCCTCCCCATTCCTGGTACAGAGCTCCTGAAGCCCTTATAATTTCCTGAGTGATCAAAACACTAAGAGCACCTCTTGTTCTAATATCTGGTATTTAACCCCATCCTCGACACAGAGCTCCTACAACCTTGTAAATCCCTAGGTGATAAGAGCACCAGGAGCACCTTTTGTGCCACTGTGTCAGCTCTGGGTGGGCTTCTGGATGGACACTGGCCACCAGAAAGACCAAACTATGATGAGAAGTTTGGGATTTTCAGCCCCACCCCCGACCCTTCAGAGATAGAAGGACTAGAAGCTAACTTAATAATTCATTACGCCTATGTGAGGAAGCCTCCATGAAGTTGAAGAGTGTGAGGTTCTGAGAGCTTCCAGGTTGGTGAACACATCCACAGTAGGGGCGGGGGGTGATACACCTCAACTCTATGGGGACAGAAGCTCCAGTACTTAGGACTTTCCCAGACCTCACCCTTTGTTTCTCTCCATCTGGCTGTTCATCTGTATCCTTTATCATATCCTTTAATAAACTGATAAACATAAATGTTTCCCTGATTTCTGTTAGTCGCTCTAGCAAATTAATTGAACCCAAAGAAGAGGTCATTGGAATCTGTGATGCACAGGTGACACCCTGGGTTTGTGACTGACATCAGAAGTGTGGTGTGTGTGGGGGGGTGGGGGTCTTGTCCCTTAGCCTGTGAGATCTGATACCATTTCCAGGTAGATGGTGTTAGAGTTGAGTTGAATTATAGGACACCTAGCTGGGAGCACCGCAAATTGCTTGGCATGGGAAAAAAAACCCACCCATTTGGTGACCAGAAGTGTCAGAAGTGAAGTGTTTTGTGTAAATAGTAAAGGAAACACATAGGGAAGAAATTCATAGAAGGGAAGAACTGGGTTTTTCCCTACACAGAAGGAAAAAGTGGAGTTTTTCCATGTATATTATCCAAGCATTAAAAGCCCTTGCTGTTCACTATAAATGCACAGAGAAATATAAAAATAGCAACACTTAATACACCTTATTTTAAACATTAGAAACAAGGAAGATTAAATTTATTTCACCTTATGTCTCAAGAGTAACTTGAACAGTGATCACTTTGTTCTTGTCCTATAATTTATGACTCAGAGCAAGCATCTTTCCAACGCTGTGGCAAATCATCTTAATCTTCTTTAATTTTGAACCAGCTGTCCCCATTTATCCTTTGCCTTTATCAATGTCGTGAAATGTCTCCAAGAGTTCCTTTAATGTGAAGTTTTTTTGCAAGAGTCACTTCCTCTGAGACCCGTTCGTCCTTTTTGTCACTACCACTTGAAGTCCACGCAAGTCTGATTTTTCCCCCTGGCTGCAGATCTGACGTCCTCTGAACAGCAGCTGTGTCTGTGTTCCCACAGTGATGAGTTCTTCTAGTGTTCCATTTACATCCAATTCGGGCTGCACTTCGAGCATTACTATTTCTTGTCTTCTTGTGGCCCCTCCAATTTATTGGCTAATGCCCTCTTTTGATTATCTCTTTTGCAAAGCCTTACATGGATTTATTACTGGGAGATCAGGAGGGAACACAGCTACCTACTGTGCTGTGTGGGGTTGACCTGAGTAACAGATATGCAGGGGCCAAGCACTGACAGACACTGAAGGAACAGACATCACTGATCACTGATCAATTTATGTTATTCACATAGTGATCTGCAGACTGAAGAGCTAGCAGTCAAATTTGCCCTTGATGATAATATTACTCATTTTATACACTATGGTAACTAAAGTTTGAACTGTGTGGTGGGGGACTCCTGTTATTAACTGAGCCATGATAACTGAAATTTATGTATGCCAAAATCATGCAGAAAGAGGACTGCATATATGTCATTTTTATATAGTTTATCTTAAGAGAAAGAGCAAGAGTGCACACACAAATAGGGAAGGGGCAGAGAGAGGGAAGAGAGAATCCCAAGCAGGCTCCACGCTGCCAACACAGAGCCTGACGTGAGGCTCCAACTCAGGAGCTGTGAGATCATGACCTGAGCCAAAATCAAGAGTCAGATATTTCATCAACTGAACCCTCCCAGGGTCCCCCTATGTGTCATTTTATATGTTTTTTATGGTCCTGATATAAAAGAGCTTGTCCTGCTTCCACTTAGGCAAAATGTAAAAACTATGTCAACTATCTTATTGTTCTTCCTTAACCAAGGAAATTATTTATACCCTATCTCATTAAAAACTAGCCCAGACTAATAGGACATATAGATCACGATCTGGACAGAAAAGCTCACTATTATAAAGATGCCAGTCCCGTCTTCACAAATTCATCTAGTAATATAAAAAGCCCAAGTGAAATCCCAATAGGGGTTTCCCAATAGGGTTCCCCAATAGGGAAACTCCCAATAGGAGTTTAAGGGGAAGAGAAGCTTTATTAAATGGCTGTAAAATGCATCTAGAAAAATAAATGCATGAGAAGAGGCAAGAAAAAAAAGCCAAACAAGACTAGTGGGATATGTCCTGCTCTACCAGATCATCCAAAGCTCTAACAATTAAAATAAGGAACTAGCACCAGAATATGAAAGGAGTTCCAATTCCCTGATAACCAGTAAGCAGAAACTGAAACAATGAGAACCCATGTTTAACTACAAGATTGTCAAATATTTAAGAATACATCAACTCTCAGTGTTGTGATGTTGTGGTAATGTGCCAAGGGTCACATTTCTGAATGTTATTATGTGTAAAAGCCTTCAAAACATGCCTATCATTTGACCCAGCACTTATGAGAAGTCGGGCTCCTGGTTAAAAACCTAGGATTTTTCAGGCCCAACTACAGAGGCTTTGCTTGACAAGCCTCCCCGGGGGGGCTGGCCTCCCCACACGAGACTTGGTGCACAGACGTGCATCATGGGCTGAGGGGAGGAGCAGTCCAGGTCACAGGTGCCTCCTTGGGTCAACCATTGCATATATACATCCTGAGCTCTGCACCTGCATCCCTACGACTCTCTACCTGAGGCCTTCGGCAGAGGTCTTCTTCAGGTGTCTCCGCAGGAGCGCCTCATGGGAGTGGGGGTGGGGTGGGGTGGGTAACCTGGAAGACTCTTTCCCCACTCAGTATTACTTTTTCACTCTTACCCTTCTTTTCCACTCTTAGCCCTTCCCTCTCCCATTCCCTAGAATCCCAGAGTCTACAACACTGCTGGAGACTTTCGTTCAGGGTCCCCTAACAGTCAGGCAATCCCCCTGTCTACACTGCTCCACCAGACCCTCAACCAGTGCAGGTTCTATGGGGAAAAGGGAAGAGGGGGGAGTCAGTGCCTGCTCCAGCTCCAGTCTTTGATTTAATCTATTGCAGAAAGGAAGGGTAACTTTGTGACCTTAATTTTGGCTCCTTGTTGCTTTAATTGACTTCAACCCTTGACAGATCGGTTGTCTTCCAGTCAGGTGAGTGCCTGAGAACTTCTATTTCTGAGAAATAATTCCAAGGAAGTAGTAAGGCAAATGTGCCCAGTGACATATAAAGATGTTCAGCACAGGATTGTTTAGAATAGGAGGAAGCTTTAAAAACGATGACAACCACAATTGCTCATCAATGGAAGGCTGCTAAAATAAACTGAAATGCATTTATACATTGAAATAGCAGATAGCCACTCTAAATGGTTGCTTTACATTGATTTGTATTTATCGGCATGGAAATTGGCTCCGAAATAATGTTAAATGGAAAAAAGTGACAATTTCCCATGCATAGTGTTGAAAAACGAACAAACCTTTTTAAAAATTATAAACAGCAAGGAAAAGAGTTTTATTTGAGCCCAAGTTAGGACAGCTGCCTGGATAGATGATCTTCACAAATAAGAGTGCTCCAGGAAAGAAACATTTGGTGCAGTGTTACATAGGGGTTTTTTTTTGTTTTTTGTTTTTTGTTTTTTACATAGAGTTACAAATCATTATGAAGGACGCTCTGGAAAGTTATAGACATGATCTTAGTTTTTATGTGCAAGGCTCTATGACTTCCATCTTAGAGAAACCAGGGGGAGGTTTTTTCTTTTTCTTACCTTTATGTTTGGAATGCTCCTTATGATTATTATTTTTAAATGAAGCAGATAGACAATGTGTGCTTGGGGTAGAAATAGAGCCCATGCTTTGAGGTTTTTCTGAGCCATTCTGACCATGCTAAATGTTCAAGTATAGCTTCCCTGGGAGCCCAGGATTAGGGCCCACAAACGTTCAAAGTTGAAAATTTCCTTCATCAATAGTATTTAAATACGTGTGTGCCTATGTGTGTAAGTGCACATATACATGCATGTGAGTTCACAAATTAAAGTCTGGAAGGATGGCTATACTACATTTTGTGTGTGCTTACTTTTTTACTCTTTTTCTCACATAAAAATCTGGAGATAGGTGGTCCATGGTTGGTGTTCCTGTTCAAAGATTTCATCAGACATCTAGACTCTAACTTTTCGCTGGCCCCCAGGAAACGGTCTCCCAACAGAGTCCATCTCCAACTAGGGAGAAAGAGGTTATGGATGGAAGCTGTGTTAGCCAACCAAAAGTATTTGTCACCTGCCATTCATGGATTGTTCTATAACTGTCATTAAGCCAAAAACAATTAACCAGAAAACACTTTCTCTACTGACACATTAGTTTCCCATTAATGCCCTAACAAATTATCATAAATTCAGTGGCTTAAAACAACATAAATGTACTTTCTTACAGTTCTGGAGGTCAGAAGTCCAAGCTCAGATTCACAGGGCTAACAGCAAGGTGTCGGCAGGGCTGATTCCTGAAGGTACTAAAGGGACAACCTGGTCCCTTGCCTTCTTCACCTTCTAATCACCACCTGCATTCCGTGGCTTGTGACCTCTTCCTCTATCTCCAAACACCTCCACTCCAGCTTCTGCTGACATCATCACACTGTCTCCTCCTTAGTCCTTTAGAAGGGCTGCTGTGATTTCACTGGGCCCACCTGGGTGGCCCAGGAGACTCGCCATCCCAAGAGCCTCAGATTGATCACATGCAAAATTTGTTTGCCAGAAAACATTCACAGGTTCCAAGAATTTAGTGCCTGAACATCTTTGGGATGCCATTACTCAACACACCACAACTGACTTCAGTAAATAAAACATTAGAGTTACTTCTTTAAATGTCATATGTTGTAAAACTTCATTAATTTGGAATCAATTCAATAAGAGTGACAACTACAAACAGGACAGCCTCAAGTTTTCATTTACTTAATTAGCCCTTTATTCTGAGATTCTTCAGATTATATTTTAAATAATATTGTAAAAAAAAAAAATGTTTCCAAACCCAACCATAAACTGTTTTTAAGCGGCCTTCTTAAATACTAGAAATGAACCTATTTCACTATTGCCCTTTATAAATCATTCTCTGTCCTCTTTGTGGATCCCCAGAGGATCTCTACTGAGCAAATTTGAGTATCACTGAACCAAAGGACTATTGAATGTTAGTGCTGAAATGCACTCTTGTCTAACCTCCACCCAGAGCAAGAATACCTTTCCCCATCTCTGAAAAACAGTTAAGCAAATTATGTTTGCATATTGCTGGTAATAGTGAGGACCCAGTTTTAAGAAGCAGGCCCTTATCAGAGTGTTGGACAAGATGGTATCCTGAAGTGGGCACTGACTTTGAGGTTAGGTTGTCTTAGGTTCAAAAGTCAATTCTGCCACTTAAAAATGATATGACTGTGAGTGTGATGGTCACTTGTCTGTGTCAGCCTGGCTAAACTATAGTCCCCTGTTAGTCTACCAAACACTAATCTAGGTGTTGCTGGGAAGGTATCTTATAGATAATCTAAGAAAGGAAGACTATCTGGGATAATTTCAGGAGGCCTGATTCAATCATTTGAAAAGCCTGAAGAATAGAACTAAGGCTTCCCTGAAGAAATCCCACCTGTGGATCCAACCTCGATTCAAGCCCAAGAGTTCCAGACTGCCTTTCAAATAGCCCGCCCTACGGATTTCAGATTTGCCTAGCCAGCCCTCACAATCACATAAACCAATAATTTTCTAGATTTACCTCCTCACCTCACCTCAGTTCTCTTTCACAGAACTGACCCTGAGACATGCCAATATTTAGAGAAAAGGAAGTGAGGAATATCCAGCAAAAAAAAAAAAAAGAGCAAAATATATAGCTTAATGAGGCAGGAGGAGAGCCAAGAGAAATGGAGTCACATAGCCTAGGCAAAGAAATCATTTCAAGAGGAAAGAGTGGCAGCTGAGTCTGATGCTGTTACTAGACCAAGTAAGAGTAGGACTAGTCCTGACCCCTGTGTCAAATCAACATGGGGGTCATGGGTGATCTCAGCAAGAGCTATTTCAATGAAGAGTTAGGGGCAAAAGCTTGAGAGGCATGGGTTCAAGAACTAATGGGAGGCCAAGAAGTGTGAAACGTAAGGAGAATTCTTAAAAGGAGTTTTGCTGGAAAAGGGAGCCAAGCAACCGGACAATAGCTAGAGGGTGATGTCAGACCAAGGGATAGCTTTTTAAGGTGGAAGATACTGAAGAATGTTTGGATGCTAATGGTAATGATGCAGCAGAGGACAAACTGGATGTTAGAGAGAAGACATAAGTACAAGAGTGATGTTCATAACTACATGAGAAGGATAAGAGCCAAGCCAAGCCAAGCCAGTGCACAATTGAAGGGAAGGTCATGGGTAAGAGCAAGGGCAGTACACCAATTATAATGGTCATGAAGGTTATGCATGTGTTGAAAGATGTGCCAGTGGGAACGTTCATTTTTGTTGGCTCTGTTTTCTGAGTGAGGCTCCCCTTCAGGCTGCTGAGGGTGATGTGGAGCTGCTCTTTGACAGGAACAGAAGACATTGACTAGAGCCTCGAATAACTTCACTACATTTTCTCAGGTTTGATAATCTATATTTGTCATTTATGTAAAATATGTTTACACTATAAATAATTTCCTTCTCCATTCCAATGCCCATTCCTGTCACTGCTGTTTCATTGTTATTGCATTGTCCAGAATTGCTGTGATCGGGTTAAATGATAATGACTTCTAGCCAGCATCCTAGACTTGTTTCTGAAATTAATGGAAATGCTTCCAGTGTTTCCCCACGGAGTGTAATATAGTTGCTGTTTTAGCAAAGAGATACTTTTTCAAATTAAAAAAAGTATTCTATTTCTAAAGTTTTAAATTGGAAATATATTTGAGATTGTAGAATTTTTCTTCTTCAACTTCCCGATAAACAGATAATTTTATTCCCTAAAAAAACTTACTGGACTATCTCAAATATTAAGAAATGCCCATTGAATGGGATCTGGGAGTGGATTTTAAGTTAAAAAAAAAAAAAGCGGGGTATTGTCCAATTGATCAAGATGTTTTGTTGTGTGATCTCTCTGGGAAGACCCTAGGAAGAAGAAGTATAGCGGCTAAGATTGGAATCTATCTGAAAGCCTGTTATTGTTATGCAGGCTGCATCTTCCCTGCACAGCTCATTCCAATCTCATTACATAGAAAATTATGAATTAACAGCAGTTGATGAAGAGATTAAATTCCATTTTTTTTCTCTTGTTTGCTCTAAGGCATGAAACAACTATAGGTCTTTCTCTGTATTTAGTAGATGGTCTTCACGTTTCTTATTGTGTGATTAGCCATCCTCCCTTCAAGAAAGAGGAAAAAAAATTTGAAAACAACTCTTTAAAGAAAAAATTATATCAGAGAGAGGAAATTAAGAGCAACTTGGCATTGATCCATTGCTTTTAAACAAGTCAATATTAAACAAACATCAATTCTATTTTCCTCTTTGCATACAATTCTCAATTAAATTACACCTGCCATTCAAATGTACTCTGTCAATGAGCCATTGCACTATTATTCCTGCACTGTTTCAGTAAGTACATTTTCATCCTAGCTCTCTTGCAGTGTTGATTTAAAGTTAATGACTTGAGATTACAGCTACTGACATAAGGCCCTTCTCTTCTGGAACAGGAAAGCACAATTTAAGCTTCTCCCCTCTTTGACTATCGTGCAGGACAGTTTAATGCAGGGCTGTAAGGGATAGAGAGACTGATGGTGCCTGAGCCTCTCTCCTCTTCTGAGTTTGTTGTGTCACTGTGTAAAGACAGCTGTGCCCTGAGGCTTTCCCCAGAGCCTCACCAATCCACTTCTCTATTTTATAGTGTCTGTGATGTGTGTGTCCCAAGGCTCTGCATATAAAGCATAATTAAAACAGGATTTCCTCCTAGAAACCAGAATGTCCTTTCTATTACCAGTTCTTAGAAGCACAGAGAGAGGTTTCAGGATGCTAATCCCTCTACAAACTGTCTATCCTGCTATATGGAGTCTGAGAATACTTAAGAGATTCACACCCAGTGCACAACATTATTATATTTAACATGAGACACAGGAAAAAGTCAAGAATAGGTCTTAAGCACCCTCTACATTTTAAATAAATTCCTACATGAATTGGAAATTCACAAGTCCACTCTTTCCTTTAATTTTAGGCAAACAGAAAATTGGGTTGAAGAGTAGCAGTTGCTGATTACATTATTTAATGAATATTCTAAGCCACCAAAATGCATATAAATAGTGCTTCACCAGGCACACTTCTGTGATCGTACCTGAATTTATGTTCTAGCAAGCCCCATATATCTGTATTTGAAAATCACCAACCCTGCAATACTATGGAAGTGCTGTGGTTTTCTCTTTAGTGGCACCACCTCAGGGTCAGGTGCTGCATGCTTTGTAGTAGAATGATCCTGAGAAAAGCCGTTGAAAGTGATGGAGTGCCAATGGACATCATAATCAGTTTACAGGAGTAATCAGGATGCTATTGTGGTCAAGAGCAGGAGGTCTAGGGATATGCTATATAGCTTGGATTCCTGCCTCTGTTGCTTTCCTGCTGTGTGACTTTAACAAGTTTCTTAGAAGCCTCTGTTTTTTCATCTACAAAATGGCAATAATATTAGTACTCTCTTCATAGTTTTATGGGGAGTGTTTATATATAGAGTTATAATATGGATTATTGACAATTACATAGATACATAAATAGATAAACAGATAAACAGGTATGAGGATTATCCTCCATTGTGTGGCAAAAAGTAAGCACTCAGGGACAGCCATGATGATGATGATGATGACAATGATGATGATGATTGGACTGATATAGTCCTGAAGCATGGCCTATTAGGGTAAATGTTAGTAAAGCAAGTTAGAGTCTTTAAAGCTACTTTCATTTTCTCTTTAAAGATGTATCCTTGGCTAAAGCCATTATCTAAGGTTGTCATCAAATGGAACAACCACTCTTCTCACTTAACCGTAAATGACAATGACTCCCCATCCACGCTCAGAGGTCTAGCTCTCTACTTTGTCTGAGATCCTTTTACCTTTTAGGGATCCTTTTACCTGATTTGCTAGAACAATGATAGCATGTTGGGATGGTGAGAGCGGTATCACAAACTGAATTCAACAATACACTAAAAGGATCATTCATCACAATCAAATGGGATTTATTCCAGGGAAGCAAGGATGTTTCAATATCTACAAATCAATCAACATGATACATCAATTTAACAAAATGAAGGATAAAAATCATATGATCATTTCAATTGGTGCAGAAAAAGGACCTGAAAAAAATTCAACATCTGTTCATGGTAAAAACTCTCAACAAAGTGAGTGTGGAGGGAACATACCTCAACATAATAAAGGTCATACATGAAAAACCTACAGATAACATCATACTCAGTGGTAAAAATTGAGAAATTTTCCTCTAAGATCAGGAACAAGACAAGGATGCCCACTGTCACATTCTTATTCAACACAGTACTGGAAGTTTTAGCCACAGCAAATAATAAAAATAAATAAAAGGAGGTACTGTCACAAAAAAAGACACATTGATCAATGGAACAGAATAGAGAACCCAGAAATGGACCCACAACTCTATGATCAACTAATCTTCAACAAAGCAGGAAAGAATAGCGACTGGAAAAAAAAAAGTCTTTTCAACAAATAGTGTTGAGAAAATTGGACAGCAACATGCAGAAGAATGAAAGTGGACCACTTTCTTACACCATACACAAAAATAAACTGGAAGTGGATGAGGGTTGCCTGGGTGGCTCAGTTAAGCATCTGACTTCAGCTCAGGTCATGATCTCACAGTCCGTAAGTTCAAACCCCACATTGGCCTCTCTGCTGTCAGCACAGAGCCTGCTTTGGAATCTCTGTTCCCCTCTCACTCTGCCTCTCTGCCAACCATTCTTTCTCTCTCAAGATAAAATTACATATATTATATATATAATTGATGAAAGACCTAAGTGTGAGATAGGAAACCATCAAAATCCTACAGGAGAACACAGTCAGCAACCTCTTTGACCCCAGCCATAGTAAGTTTTTACTAGATACATCTCTAGATGCAAGGGAAACAAAAGCAAAAATGACTCCTTGGGACTTCGTCAAGATAAAAAGCTTCTGCACAGCAAAGGAAATAATCAACAAAACTAAAAGGCAACTGATGGAATAGGAGAAGATATCTGCAAATGACATAGCAGATAAAGGGCTAGTATCAAAAATCTATAAATAACTTATCAAACACAACACCCCCAAAATAAAAAATCCAGTTAAGAAATGGGCAGAAGACATGAATAGACATTTCTCCAAAGAAGACATACTATTGGCTAACAGACACATGAAAAAATACTCAACATCATTCATCATCTGGGAAATAGAAATCAAAATCACAATGAGATACCACCTCACACTGGTCAGAATGGCTAAAATTAAAACTTAGGAAACAATAGGCATCAGCAAGGATGCAGAGAAAGGGGAACCCTCTGCACTGTTCATGGGAATGAAAACTGGTGCAGCCACTCTGGAAAACAGTATGGAGTTTCCTCAAAAAGTTAAAAATAGAACTACCCTATGACTCAGCAATTGTACTACTAGGTGTTTATCCAAAGGATACAAAAATAGTGATTCAAAGGGGCACATGCACCCCTATGTTTGTAGCAGCATTATTTATAATAGCCAAGATATGGAAGCATCCCAAATGTCCACTGACTGATGGATAGACAAAGAAGATGTGGTATATATATACAATGGAATATTAGTTCACCATAAAAAAGAATGAAATCTTGTCATTTGCAATGACACGGATGGAACTAGAGTGTATTATGCTAAGCTAAATAAGTTAGTCAGAAAAAGACAAATACCATATGATTTCACTCATATGTGTAATTTAAGGAACAAGACAGATGAACATAGGGACGGGAAGGAAAAATAAAATAAGGTAAAAACAAAGAGGGAGGCAAACCATAAGAGACTAATAACTGCAGGGAATAAACTGAGGGTTGCTGGAGGGGAGGTGGGTGTGGGGATGAGCTAAATAGGTAATGGGCATTAAGGAGGGCACTTGTAATGAGTGCTGGGTGTTGTATGAAAGTGATGAATTACTAAATTCTACCCCTGAAACTAATACTACACTATATGTTAATTAACTTGAATTTAAATAAAATCTTGAAATAAAATAGATAGATAGATAGACTGACATCCAAATTGGTAGCAAAGAAGTAAAACTGTCATTATTTGTAGATTACATGATATAATACATAGAAAATCCTAAAGACTTCATGAGAAAATTATTAGAAGCAATAAATGAATTTAGTAAATTTGTGGAATGCAAAATTAATACACTGAAATCAGTTGCATTTCTATACACTAATAATGAAGTAGGAGAAGGAGAAATTAAAAATTGATTCCATTTACAATTGCATCAAAAAGAGTAAAATACCTAGGAATAAACTTAACCAAGGAGGTAAAAGACTTACACTCTGAAAACTAGAAAACACTGATGAAAGAAATTAAAGATGACACAAACAAATAAAAAGATATTCTATGCTCATGGATGAGAATAATTAATAATGTTAAAATGTCCATACCAACTAAAGCAATCTATAGGTTCCATGTAATCACTATCAAAGTACTAACAAAAAACAACAACAAAAACCAATCTGATTAAAAATGGGCAGAGGACCTGAATAGACATTTCTCCAAAGAAGACATACAGATGGCCAAGAGACACATGAAAAGATGCTCAACATCATTAATCATCAGAGAAATGCAAATCAAAACCATAATGAGATACCACCTTATACCTGACAGAATGGCTGGAATAAAAAAGACAAGAAATAACGAGTACTGACAAGGATATGGAAAAAAGGGAACACTCGTGCACTGCTGGTAGGAATGTGAATTGGTGCAGCCACTCTGGAAATCAATATGGAGGTTCCTCAAAAAACTGAAAATAGAAGTACCATATAATCCAGTAATTCCACTACTGGGTATTTACTCCCCAAAGACACAAACACTAATTCAAATAGATATATGCACCCCTATGCTTATTACAGCAGTATTTTCAATAGCAAGATATGGAAGCAACCCAAATGTCTACCGCTAGTTGAAAGGAGAAAAAAGATGTGGTCTGTGTGTGTGTGTGTGTGTGTGTGTGTGTGTGTATACACAGATATATATACATACACATACACATACACATATGTATGTATACATAGAGATTATCTGGCCTCATGATTAATCCACTCCACCCCCTGTCTTCCTACACACCATTTTCTAAACCACCAGTTCAGGTCATTTGCAGTTAGTGCAATTCATTCATTCATTCATTCACTCACTCACTCACTCACTCATTCATTTATTCAACAAATACTTACCACAGCCCACAGGATAGCATGGTGAGGAGGTTAGAACACTAATTTTGAAGCCAGACAAATTGTCTTTGTACCCAGTTCTGACACTTTTTAACTGTGTGATCCTGGGCAAGTACCCTAACATCTCTGGATCTCAGTTTCCTCATCTCTAAAATCTAACAGTTTCTGTCTTTCTACCAACAGTTCTCTCTTCCTGGAATATCCCCCTCCAAAGAATCCCATGGCTAACTTTGTCACCACCTTCAAGACCTTGATCAATTCTCATTTCATTGATGCCTACTCTGCCAACTGACTTAAACTTCCAACCACCCCTGTGTCCACCCCCATCATTCCAATGCTGCTTACCCTGCCTTTTCAATATTCCCCCTAGCACGTGGGACATTCTAACATGCCAAGTACTTTACTTATTATACCTATTGCTTGTTGTCATTTTCCTCCTGCTAGAAAGATCCTGCAGGGTAGAGAGTTTTGTTTACTATGTATCTCAAGCATCTAGAACAGTCCCTAGAACATACGTGGGGTGCCATTAGTAATTCTTTAATGAAATAATGTTCTACCATGTGAGAAAAGGAGCATTAAAGAATGGGTTTATTTGAGGAAAATGACCTTTTTGTCACATGAGTAATCAGATGTTCCCCAAAAAGGATAATTTTTTTAAATTAAACTAATCATAATATATATACCTTATTCATTTGTTCCTTAATAGTCATGTTAACTGTGAAATATATACATCTAAGTAAAACATCTAAAGAGTTTCAGAAATTTGCAGAAAGTGAGGTACTAGTAAACACTAAAGCCCAGGGCCTAAACCTGGGTCTTGGGACTGTCTGCTTTTTCCCACCCACCATATAATGTAGTAAAATAGCAAAAACATATCTTTTCAGGGTGGCCATCTTCATTTTTTGACTGGTGAAAGTATAATTCCCCACACAAAATCTTAGAGTACTTGCTTTTCTCTCACTTTAGATGAATGTATTAGATTTAATGAGATACTTAAAAGAAAGTCAAAGCATAACTCTAAATCATTACTAACCTGAAGGCCACTAAGATTGGATCATATAGGGGCGCCTGGATGGCTCAATCGGTTAAGCGTCTGACCGGCTCAGGTCATGATCTCACAGTTTGTGGGTTTGGGCCCCATGTCGGGCTCTGTGCTGGCAGCTCAGAGCCTGGAGCCTGCTTCAGATTCTGTGTCTCCCTCTCTCTCTCTCTGCCCCTCTCCCGATCGCACCCTTGTCTCTGTCTCAAAAATGAATAAACGTTAAAAAAAAAGAATTGGATCATATAAAATTGATACAGTTCAGTTAGTTAGTTAGTTGTAGACTCAAAAAGCTTCTTTCTTTCCTATACTCTCTTCCACCATTTGTATGGAAGGCAGGTAATCAATAATGTGAAAATACTTGGCTTTAGGAAATCAGATTGAATGCAACTGTAACAGGGTCTTTGCTTCCATAGCTGCACGTTGTGTTCAGAATCTCAATACAGTGACCATGTTACCCTTTAAAAAAAACTCCATGAAGCTGACAATCTGGAAAAGATTTAATATGGGAACGCTAATCTTTTGCCTTTATGTGGGAGCATTTTTGACAGTTAAGTACAGAAAGCTATGCTAGGTAATTGATTTTTCTTGTTTCTCTGGAAAATTGGAAATGATCTCCCAGCACTTGAGAAGCTCAAGTATTTGCTCTTGTATCCTTAGCAACCATACAATAGTAGATAGAATCAAAAAACTCAGTCTAGAATAAATGTATGAAATTATATCAGGAGGACCACCTCATACCCATTAGGATGACTACTATCAAAACAAAAACAAAAAGTTAATTAGGAAAAAATAGAAAATTTGAACAGAACAAGAATAAGCAGTGAAATTAAATCAGTAATCAAAAAACTCCCAACCTGGGGCACCTGGGTGGCTCAGCCAGTTAAGCATCCAATTCTTGATTTTGGCTCAGGTCACGATCTCATGGTTCATGGGATTGAGCCCCACATCTCCACACTGAGAACATGGAGCCTGATTGGGATTCTCTCTCTCTCTCTCTCTCTCTCTCTCTCTGCCTCCCCCCACTCTCTCTCTCTCAAAAAAACTGAAAAAAAAAAAACAAAAAACAAACAAACAAAAAAACTTCCAACAAACAGAAGTCCAAGACCAGATGGCTTCACAGGTGAATTCTACCAAACATTTAAAGAAGAGTTAGTACCTAATCCTTCTCAAATGATTCCAAAAAATAGAAGGGGAAGGAAAGCTTCCACATTCATTCTGCAAGGTCAGCATTACCCAGATACCAAAACCGAAGAAAGCATAACAACAACAAAAAGAAAACTGTAGATCAATATCTCTGATGAACATAGATGCAAAAATTCTCAACAAAATATTAGCAAAGCGAATCCAAAAATACATTTAAAAAATCATTCACCATGATCAAGTTGGATTTATTCCAGGAATGCAACGGTGGTTCAATTAAACAAAAAAAAAAAAAAAAAAAAAAAGAAAAAAAAAGAAAAGAAAATTACAAGTGTTGGTGAGGATGTGGAGAAATTAGAACACTTGTGCACTCTTGTTGGGAATGTAAAATGGTACAGCCACTGTGGAAAGCCATAGAGCAGTTTCTAAAAAAATTAAAAGCAGAATTACCATGTGATCCAGCAATTCCACTTCCGGATATATAATCAAAAAAATTGAAAGCAGCTTCTCAATAAGATACTCGTACATCATGTTCATATCAGCATTATTCACAATAATGAAAACATGGAAGCAACCCAAAAGCCTATAAGTGAATGTATGGATTAGCAAAATGTGGTATATACATACGATGGAATATTATCAGTCTTAAAAATGAAGGAAATTCTGGGGCACCTGGATGGCTCAGGTGGGTGAGCATCCAACTTTTGATTTTTGCTCAGGTCATGATCTTACAGTTCATGGGATCAAGCCTCACATGGGGCTCTGGACTGGCAGTGCAGAGCCTGCCTGGGATTTTCTCTCTCCTCCTCTCTCTCTGCCTCTCCACTGTTCGTGCTCTCTCTTTCTCTAAAGGAAGGAAGGAAGGAAGGAAGGAAGGAAAGAAGGAAGGGAGGGAGGAAAGGAGAGAAGGAGGAAAGAAAGGAGGGAAGGGGGAAGGAAGGAAGGAAATTCTGACTTAGGCTACAACATGGATGACTCTTGAGAACATTATGCTAAGTGAAATAAGCCAGTCATAGAAAGACAAATATGGTATGATTCTATTTATATGAGGTACTTAGTGTAGCCAAAATCATTGAGACAGAAAGTAGGATAAGGGTTGTATAAGGCTGGGCAGCAGGGGGAATGAGGAGTCATTGCTTAATGGGTATAAAATTTAAATTTTTGCAACATGAAAAGAGCTCTAGAGACGGGTGGTAGTGATGGTTGCCTAATAATGATACCACTGAACTTAAAAATGGTTAAAAGAGAAATTTTATGTTATGTGTATTTTACCACAGTAAAAAAAAAAAATTTTTTTTTAATTTATTTCAAGAGGAGAAGAATCAATCTGCTCCACTTTCTTCCTCCATAATGTTCTGGCCAAGGACTATAATAAATGAGTTCAGTCTGTGAGACTAGTGTCTCTGAGGCCAAAGTGATTACTGTGATCTTCAGGTGGACAGCGAGCCCCAGTCTCTTATAGCCACCAGTGGTGTCCTTCCCCTTAACTGCTGTTCTCACCATGAGTTTACTCCTGATCATAACCAGGAGCAAGAGAATGTGTCTTCATATTCATGATCTGTACATTAAGACAGACCCCTGCACATATCCCTCTAATACTCTCACCTTAAATATAAGAAGGGAGAATCTTTGTTAATATATCGCATTGGGCTCCACTAGTAAATATATTATTGTGATTGTGGGTTTTATTGGGATGATAAAGATTTTTAAATCCTCTTCCTATTATCTTTTTTTAAACTAGTTATAAAAATTCCTTTTATGCAACTGAATACATGTTTTTGTTAACCTCTTTCCTCACCCCCAAATCCTATTAAGATGATAACGAAAGAATAAAAAAGGAATAAATTTATAGCAATAAAAAGACTAAGAGGGGATCCATTAAAGGATTAGAGACTCCAACAAATTTCTGAAAGAAAGCAGAAACATTGGTAGAACATGGCAGAGAAAGCCTTATCCATGAAATATTCTGGTAAAGAATATTTTGATGGTGGGGGTTTGGATGGTGGAGGATGACCAGGGAGGCTTTAGCCTTGGATTAAGCAGATAGGAAGATTAAGAATAAAAAAGGGGCTCAAAACAGTAGCGAAGGAGGGGATTTACGGAGAGCCTGACAGCAAAAGAACTGCCCATGGCTGCACTCCCCTGTCTTAGTAATTAGCATATTTACAACAATTGAATATGGGAGTCAAGAAGCATTTAAAAAATTTTTTTAACATTTTATTTGATTATTTGTTTTTTTGTTTTTTTTTTTTTATTTTAACACCAACTTTATTTAGACATGTGTGGTGGTAACATAATGACTTGCATTCCCTTTTATTATTTTATTTTTTTTTATTTATTTTTTTTTTTAATTTTTTATTTTTTAATATATGAAATTTACTGTCAAATTGGTTTCCATACAACACCCAGTGCTCATCCCAAAAGGTGCCCTCCTCAATACCCATCACCCACCCTGCCCTCCCTCCCACCCCCCATCAACCCTCAGTTTGTTCTCAGTTTTTAGCAGTCTCTTATGCTTTGGCTCTCTCCCACTCTAACCTCTTTTTTTTTTTTTTTCCTTCCCCTCCCCCATGGGTTTCTGTTACGTTTCTCAGGATCCACATAAGAGTGAAACCATATGGTATCTGTCTTTCTCTGTATGGCTTATTTCACTTAGCATCACACTCTCCAGTTCCATCCACGTTGCTACAAAAGGCCATATTTCATTTTTTCTCATTGCCACATAGTATTCCATTGTGTATATAAACCACAATTTCTTTATCCATTCATCAGTTGATGGACATTTAGGCCCTTTCCATAATTTGGCTATTGTTGAGAGTGCCGCTATAAACATTGGGGTACAGGTGCCCCTATGCATCAGTACTCCTGTATCCCTTGGATAAATTCCTAGCAGTGCTATTGCTGGGTCATAGGGTAGGTCTATTTTTAATTTTCTGAGGAACCTCCACACTGCTTTCCAGAGCGGCTGCACCAATTTGCATTCCCACCAACAGTGCAAGAGGGTTCCTGTTTCTCCACATCCTCTCCAGCATCTATAGTCTCCTGATTTCTTCATTTTGGCCACTCTGACTGGCGTGAGGTGATATCTGAGTGTGGTTTTGATTTGTATTTCCCTGATAAGGAGCGACGTTGAACATCTTTTCATGTGCCTGTTGGCCATCCGGATGTCTTCTTTAGAGAAGTGTCTATTCATGTTTTCTGCCCATTTCTTCACTGGGTTATTTGTTTTTCGGGTGTGGAGTTTGATGAGCTCTTTATAGATTTTGGATACTAGCCCTTTGTCCGATGTGTCATTTGCAAATATCTTTTCCCATTCCGTTGGTTGCCTTTTAGTTTTGTTGGTTGTTTCCTTTGCTGTGCAGAAGCTTTTTATCTTCATAAGGTCCCAGTAATTCACTTTTGCTCTTAATTCCCTTGCCTTTGGGGATGTGCCGAGTAAGAGATTGCTACGGCTGAGGTCAGAGAGGTCTTTTCCTGCTTTCTCCTCTAAGGTTTTGATGGTTTCCTGTCTCACATTCAGGTCCTTTATCCATTTTGAGTTTATTTTTGTGAATGGTGTGAGAAAGTGGTCTAGTTTCAACCTTCTGCATGTTGCTGTCCAGTTCTCCCAGCACCATTTGTTAAAGAGACTGTCTTTTTTCCATTGGATGTTCTTTCCTGCTTTGTCAAAGATGAGTTGGCCATACGTTTGTGGGTCTAGTTCTGGGGTTTCTATTCTATTCCATTGGTCTATGTGTCTGTTTTTATGCCAATACCATGCTGATTTGATGATGACAGCTTTGTAGTAGAGGCTAAAGTCTGGGATTGTGATGCCTCCTGCTTTGGTCTTCTTCTTCAAAATTACTTTGGCTATTCGGGGCCTTTTGTGGTTCCATATGAATTTTAGGATTGCTTGTTCTAGTTTCGAGAAGAATGCTGGTGCAATTTTGATTGGGATTGCATTGAATGTGTAGATAGCTTTGGGTAGTATTGACATTTTGACAATATTTATTCTTCCAATCCATGAGCAGGGAATGTCTTTCCATTTCTTTATATCTTCTTCAATTACCTGCATAAGCTTTCTATAGTTTTCAGCATACAGATCTTTTACATCTTTGGTTAGATTTATTCCTAGGTATTTTATGCTTCTTGGTGCAATTGTGAATGGGATCAGTTTCTTCATTTGTCTTTCTGTTGCTTCATTGTTAGTGTATAAGAATGCAACTGATTTCTGCACATTGATTTTGTATCCTGCAACTTTGCTGAATTCATGTATCAGTTCTAGCAGACTTTTGGTGGAGTCTATCGGATTTTCCATGTATAATATCATGTCATCTGCAAAAAGCGAAAGCTTGACTTCGTCTTTGCCAATTTTGATGCCTTTGATTTCCCTTTGTTGTCTGATTGCTGATGCTAGAACTTCCAGCACTATATTAAACAACAGCGGTGACAGTGGGCATCCCTGTCGTGTTCCTGATCTCAGGGAAAAAGCTCTCAGTTTTTCCCCGTTGAGGATGATGTTAGCTGTGGGCTTTTCATAAATGGCCTTTATGATCTTTAAGTATGTTCCTTCTATCCCGACTTTCTCAAGGGTTTTTATTAAGAAAGGGTGCTGGATTTTGTCAAAGGCCTTTTCTGCATTGATTGACAGGATCATATGGTTCTTCTCTTTTTTTTTGTTAATGTGATGTATCACGTTGATCGATTTGCGAATGTTGAACCAGCCCTGCATCCCAGGAATGAATCCCACTTGATCATGGTGAATAATTCTTTTTATATGCTGTTGAATTCGATTTGCTAGTATCTTATTAAGAATTTTTGCATCCATATTCATCAGGGATATTGGCCTGTAGTTCTCTTTTTTTACTGGGTCTCTGTCTGGTTTAGGAATCAAAGTAATACTGGCTTCATAGAATGAGTCTGGAAGTTTTCCTTCCCTTTCTATTTCTTGGAATAGCTTGAGAAGGATAGGTATTATCTCTGCTTTAAATGTCTGGTAGAACTCCCCTGGGAAGCCATCTGGTCCTGGACTCTTATTTGTTGGGAGATTTTTGATAACCGATTCAATTTCTTCGCTGGTTATGGGTCTGTTCAAGCTTTCTATTTCCTCCTGATTGAGTTT
>NW_026057577.1:55349146-55426893 GCF_023721935.1 Panthera uncia | reverse complement strand
GGGGGGTGGAGGGGCAGGCTTAGCTCGCTTCTCCTTAGGTGATCCACTCCAGGAGGAGCCCTGTGGCAGCGGGAGGGAGTCAGATCTGCTGCCGGAGGTTTGGCTCCGCAGAAGCACAGAGTTGGGTGTTTGTGCGGAGCGAGCAAGTTCCCTGGCAGGAACTGGTTCCCTTTGGGATTTTGGCTGGGGGATGGGCGGGAGAGATGGCGCTGGCGCCTTTGTTCCCCGCCAAGCTGAGCTCTGCCGTCCGGGGGCTCAGCAGCTCTCCCTCCCTTTGTCCTCCAGCCTTCCCGCTTTCCGAGCAGAGCTGTTAACTTATGACCTCCCAGACGCTAAGTCGCGCTTGCTGTCGGAACACAGTCTGTCCGGCCCCTCCGCTTTTGCCAGCCCGACTCGGGGGCTCTGCTTGGCTGCGAGCCGCCCCTCCGCCCCGGCTCCCTCCCGCCAGTCCGTGGAGCGCGCACCGCCTCGCCGCCCTTCCTACCCTCTTCCGTGGGCCTCTAGTCTGCGCTTGACTCCGGAGACTCCCTTCTGCTAATCCTCTGGCGGTTTTCTGGGTTCTTTAGGCAGGTGTAGGTGGAATCTAAGTGATCGGCAGGACGCGCTGTGAGCCCCGCGTCCTCCTACGCCGCCATCTTCCGGAAACTTTTATTTGATTATTTGAGAGACAGAGACAGATTGTGAGCAGGGGAGGGGCAAAGAGAGAGGGAGAAACAGAATCTGAAGCAGGCTCCAGGCTCTGAGCTGTCATCACAGAGCCCAAAGCAGGGCATGAACTCATGAACCAGGAGATCATGACCTGAGCCGAAGTTGGATGCTCAACGAATTGAGCCTACCAGGCACCCAGAGAAGCATCTTATAATATCAAACAATTTATATTGATTTCAAATTAGCATTTATGTAGAACTAAATTTAATATATATGGAAATGTATATTATATATAATGTATATTCTTTATATTGGATATGGGCTAGTAGATAAATCTTGAAACCTAAAGTAGCAAATGGTTTATTTAAAATACTTAATGTTTGGGGCGCCTGGGTGGCTCAGTCAGTTGAGCGTCCGACTTTGGCTCAGGTCATGACCTCACGGTCTGTGAGTTTGAGCCCCACATCGGGCTCTGTGCTGACAGCTCAGAGCCTGGAGCCTGCTTCAGATTCTGTGTCTCCCTCTCTCTCTGCCCCTCCCCTGCTGATTCTCTGCCTCTCTCTCTGTCAAAAATAAGTAAACATTAAAAAAATAATGTTTTATAACTAAAATTTCAAAACAAATTAAACTTCAGATTTCAAAATTATTTAAAATTTTGATATTTATTAATTATAGTTTGTAATTTTGAATGACAGCACTTGAAAACCACAATTTGTGCCTATTTCATATTTACTTTAATTTACATTTTAGAAAACATTCTAATTATACTTTACAGTTATATACATTTACCTTCAATTTTTATTCCTTTAGATCATTACTTTCAATAGAACACAAATTATCTATAAATTCTGACTACAATATAATCAGCAAGTATGCTAAAATGAAGAAAAGAAAAAGCAACTTAACATATATATAGATATATATATCTATATCTATGTATATGTATATATATGTAATTTTCTGCAGGGATATACAAAAAATAATTAAACCAAGTTATCTGTGATATCTGCTGTCTTTCAGTCATATGGAAACCATGGCTTTAGATGTATTTTTCAATTTAACTATTATGGAGGTATATTTGCAAGGCAAGAGGAGAGAGCATATTTTATTTAAAGGTATGATAGCTCAATATATACCCTTTAAATATTTAGATACATAGTGTGTAGGCTTCCATTTGTATTCTTGTCCTGGGCCACAAATATCAGAAGCAGACCTTCAAAGAGGCTCAAGTCAGAGTCCCTAGGAGTCAAATTAATCCACTTGGACAGCCCAGTGGATGCAGCTATGATGGGGGTGAGTACGAAGTGGTGTCAGAACACGAGGGAGGGCGCAGACAGTGCCTTTCATTCCTGTATCTCTAATACAAACATTCCATAAATGTTTGGGGAATAAATAAATGAATGTATACAAGTATGCATGAGGTACTTATACACATAAATACAATAAATAACAGAACAACAAATATTAGAAACATTGTAAGAAGCCATAAGGGGAGGCTGGGTGGCTCAGTTGGTTGAGCATCTGACTTTGGCTCAGGTCATGATTTCATGGTTTATGAATTCGAGCCCTGCGTCTGTATCACTGATGTCAGTGCAGAGCCCACTTCACATCCTTTGTCCTCTTCTCTCTCTGCATCTCCCCCCTGGTTCCTTCTCTCTCAAAAATAATGAAATAAACTTTTTAAAAAAGCCATAAAAGAGTAGAGTAATGGGCAGCATCAGGCATTTGACTTAACATGATTGTAGAAAACATTCATGAGTTCTGAGTTTGTTGATACTTGATTGACCTTCAAGATCATATGAAAATAGCATCAGGAGAATTTAGAATTATGAGCAAGCATGCTAGCAAAAAGATTCTATAATCCTATGATGCTACTCTTAAGCAAGTTTCATATTCTAAACTTGAATATAATTTTTCACCACAAAGTTCTTTCAGCAAATTCACTTGGCAATAAAAATGTAATGAAGAAGCATTACTGCTAATTTTGTCTGAGAAAGTAATAATGATGCTCCAGGTCTTTAAAAGGGTGGTATTGATTTTTAGTGCTATTTCTCATTTCTTTGTGAACAGGACTGGTCTTATATTTCTTCTTCCCTCTATAGGAAAGAAGGACATTTGCAGAATCAGGTATTTCTATCTTTAGACTGACAGAAGATACATTAAGAGTGAGGACATGAGCAGTGGACCCCACAAGTAACAATGAAGTAATGTCTGAAATGTATATTATATTATATCATCTCTATGGATTTACATAATTGATATTTCTCCCAGTGATCATAGAAGATAGATTAAATTCCTTGAGCAGCAGTTTGATTAGAAGGATGTGTGTTTCACTGATAAGCCCTGACCCTAGCTCTGTTGTAGAATCACTTGGGGAGCATTCTAAAAGTACTATTGTCATGCTGCCCATCCCTAAGGATGAAGAGAGGTGAAAACTTCTGCATTAGGTAGACAGGAATGATCAGTTCTAACTACTTAATAGCAACGAGATGTTAAACAGGGTAAGTGCTGAGGTAATTGATAGTCTCCAGAATGTATTTGGGATGTCCTTAGGAAGAGCACAGAACAAAGGACTGAAGCTCCAAAGAAGGGGCTATTCTGGGCAGGTGGCATGCAGAGAAAGCAGGTCTCCTCTGAGAACAGCCTCTGCCAAGCCAAACAGTAGAAACTTAGGAAAGAGGTCCTTCAATGCCTGTCTTCAAAGCATAATTTGTTTAATTCTGGACTTCTTTGGATCAGAAACCCTGTCTTCTTTATCCTTGTATCACGAGTGGCTACCATGGTACACAGAGCAGGTGTTTAAGAAACACCTGGAAAAAGAATATAAGTGTGAATGAATAAAAAACTGATATTAACAAGGGACTCTTTCTGTTATAATTTTGGTGCTCAAAAGGTACAGAAACAAAACAGTAGGAGGAGACTAGCCCGCATTTGCCAAAGGGAACTGCCAGCTCACCTGTGCAAAGGAAGTGTTTTGAAACTCATATTCCAACGTGTACTTTAAGAGTATCAAAAGGTTAAGGGTGAAGAGGTCAGGAACAGGATTTCCTTGGGGACAAGTGCTAGTATGTTGTGAACACTCCACTTCTATAGGAGAGGATGACAGGAGCTTCAAAAAAAACTGTGGGGGGGGGGGGTGGTGCCTGGGTGGCTCAGTTGGTTAAACGTCTGACTCTTGTTTACAGCTCAGCTCATGATCTCATGGTTTGCGAGTTTGAGCCCCACATGAGGCTCTGAGCTGACAGCATGAAGCCTGCTTAGGCTTCCCTCTCTCCTCTTTCTGTCCCTCCCCTGCTCGCTCACTCTGTCTCTCTCACAAAATAAATAAATAAACTTTAAAAGATGAAAAAAAAAAGAAAAAGAAAAAAAGAAAAGAACATGAGCCTAGGAGGCCAGTGGAAATCTACACCTGAGAAACCTCTAAGGCCAGAGGCAAGAGGCAGTTACTGGAAACTGCTCACCTGAAGGGTAAGACGAAGTGGCCAAATGGAAAGGGTCTCCACTCTTAGAGTCTGTCAGAGAAAAGGATGCAAAGATGTCTTCTGGAGACCAGATTGTGGTCCACCTGGAGGCTGCCTTAAGAGAGCTACGCCCAAGAAAGCTCCCTGATGGAGGCAAGTTTGTCTCAATGGAAGGAAACAGGAGGAAACCAGCAGACACAAAAGTCTGAGTGTGAAAGGGTGGGGCTGGGCAGTTTGGGGAGAGATTAGTTGCTTCACATTTATAGAAATTCTAGATGAAAAATGCCAACTATGATGTGTCTCCAGAGAACCCACGAATGCATTACAAGAGAGTCAGTTTTGAAGATCTACCAAGGCCAGTGAGAGTCAGCTTTGACACTCACCAAACCCAGAGTGCCACTTCAGACCACAACAGTCCCAGGAAAGAAGTCCTTCCCCACCCTCACCCTCCCTGAACAACTCTCACACAGGACCTGGGGAAGGATAGTTTCAAAGCATGATACAGAGAAGCCATCTCAGCCACCTTTCCAATTGCAAGCCCAAACTATCAGAGAAAAGAACCTTTAACTTCAAGTTCAGTTTAGAGTTTTAATTATTACACAAGAGTAGATTTTCAAATTCCTGAAATTTAACTGCTTTGCATGTATGTATGTATGTGTGTGTGACCAAGAATAACCAGAAGACTCATCATCTACATGCAAGTGGAAAAGGTTCTGTGTCTACCAGAAATAGTGTCCACGGGAAAGAAAGAAGCAACCTACCACCACCTGGGTTTGACCAAAGGAATAAAATTGCTTTATGACTATACTGTATTCAGTATATTGACTCTTGTTCAGTGCAGTGGGTACACTGGTTAAGGTTTGAATTCAGAAAATTACTGTTGGTTTTTAAAAAACAGATTTTCCGAATTTTAAAAAGTTTATTATCTAGATATTCTCAGTGTTTCTCAAACCATTACGTAGGATATCCACGAGTCATTTACAGATTATGCAGATTGTACATTGGTACTTTTCAATTAATGATGGAGAGTGAACAAGGAACGCAATGCCATGTTTGAGAAGGCTGATTCTGGACTCAGAGTCCAGGGTGTGAAATAATGCTTCCCACTAGCTAAGCCACCAATCACTTGTTTTACCATAAGTGATTGATTAGATGGCACCTTAGTTTGTAGGGAAGTAAGTAAGGAAAAGTCATTGGTGTAACAAAAGTAGGTAGCTTTGGGGGGGGGTCTGACAATTACTTGGAATAATCTTGAATGTTTCACTTCAATATATGACGTATTTCTATTGTGTCCATTTGACCTTATGCCTCAGTGGTCCTGAAAGTGCCCAGCTCATACTACACATCTCTGATCACATAGCTACTTGATCATGATCATGATCATGATCATGTATTTACTTAGTTTCTACAAGGGCCCAGTAGCATTCCAGGAACTTATTTTGGAATGATGGACAATTATCTGACGCAAATGGCATGACACTGTTTCCAGAACCTTAAGAGTCTGTGCTGTAAATATCCTACTGGGGCTTCCCAGAGACTCCACACTGTAACCCAATGTACCAAGGACATTTGGAGCGCCAGGGGATATACTCAAGAAGTCATTTCAACCTATTGTAGAGTCTTCTCTTTCTTTGGAACCTACTCAAAACTGATAGGCTTCCAAATCAGACAAATGAGTTGGAGCACAATTCCAAGGAGAGGTATATCCTAAATCCCAAATCCAAAGAGGCCTACCAAGATCTCTGTGAGATACAGTGATTTGTTTGTGTAGGAAGTTCAAGGTATAATGACTTGCCCTTTACTTTGGAAGGGATGCCTGGGTATGCTGCATTTTGTTGGACCCTTAGAAACTTCATCAATGACAGACCCCTAAATCCTTATAGGATTTATCTCCTACAAAGACATATGTCTTATCAAGGTAACAGAACACTTGACATACTCTGCTCTCAGGTTTAATTAATATATCAACAATATGATAGACCACATTGGAATGTCCAGATGCAATTTGAGCCTATATTAAGACACAGAGCAGAAGAGTGAATATGGCCCTGAGGGAATCATCTGAATGCTTAATGCTCTCCATTCCTTCCTCCCAATACAGATTAAGGAAAAGATCATCAACAGGTTATAGCTACATATCAAGAGATTATTTAAACCCTGCCTTTCTGGCTTTCATACCTTGCCCTGAATTGGTGGTTTCATAACTTGCCCTGAATTGGTGTTTGAACAACTTAGCCTATTGTTTTTTTTTCTTTTAGCACATCAATAGCACTTAACAACAATCAATGCAACTCCACAGGTAGATAAAATCATTAAGTATCTTTCAAATGCTAGAGAGAATGCATAAGGCAGTGCATCCCCTCTGACCATATCTTCTCCCAACTCACCACTCGTGAGCATACTAATCATTTTTATGTTTTAGTGTGCCAAGGCTGGTTACCAGCTCACACTTATACCCAGTAGTTAGTTCCTTATCGTCCAGTGAGTGACCGACTAATAAGGCCCATCCTGAGAATCTGCTCCTTAGGATCGTGGCATCAAAGTCTTGTTTTGAAGCACAGAGATACAGATTCAAAAGCAAACAGTTATACCGCATGGTGACTATAGTTAATAATACTGTATTATATATTTGAAAGTTGCTAAGGGAGATCTTAAAAGTACTCATCACAAGAAAAGAAATGTGTAACTATGTGTGGTGATGGATGTTAGCGAGACTTACTGTGATGATCACTTCATAATATATACATATATTGAATCATTATGTTGCACACCTGAAACTATTACATGTTCAGGGTTCTAGAAAAATGCCATATATAACTAATAAAAATATATGTCAATTTTCTCTCAGTTTTAAAAGGCAAATAGTTTATTTGGAGGTGCAGGGTATGGTACTGCTAAGGGATTGGTGGGGTGATGACAAAGAAGAAAAGGCAGCCAAGAAAGAATGCATTGTGAAAACAACTTCTATCATAGGAGACTGGAGCATAAGCCCATGGCAGGGAGGGGAGCAAAAAATCTTGGAAATGGAATGAAACACACAACTCAGATTTGTCCCATTTGAGGAACAAGAGAGCTGAGCCATGTGGACACCAACTGCCATCAGTCCTTGGATCAAGCTGTTCACTCTCTGGCATTTCTAGCCTGGTAGCACAAGAGGGAAATACTTACTGGGTTTCTGGATAAAGTACCCAAGCACAGGGATGCGGACACTGGACGTCTGATGTTGGTTTAAGCACATGAGATTAAGTAAGGTTGAGGGACATGGGTGGGGCACTGAAGCCCCACTACATATGAGGAGGCTGAGAGAGTGAACCATGAAAAGAAACAGGTTTTACAAAAATAATATAAAAACAGTGAGGGGGACAAAACAGAAGAGACTCATAAATATGGAGAACAAACTGAGGGTTACTGGAGGGGTTGTGGGAAGGGGGATGGGCTAAATGGGGAAAGGGTACTAAGGAATCTACTCCTAAAATCATTGTTGCACTATATGCTAACTAATTTGGATGTAAATTTTAAAAAGTAAAAAATAAAATTAAAAAAAAAAGAAATAGGTTTTAGGGGATATAATATAAATATTTTTGATACATTGAGTTTGAGGTGCCTCAGTGATATACAAGGAGATACATCTGAAAAGTATTTGACCTAAGGAGGGAGAAGTGAACTTTGAAAAGAGGTCTGGAAATTTAGGAGGCTTTATAATAAGAGGTGTTTGAAACCATGACTGTGAAAGCAATCAGTCAGTTTGGGGAAAACTGGAGATGGAACACCGAAGAATCTCTCTATTTAAGGGTAGATGAAGAAGAAATAGGGGGAGGGGGGAATGGAATGGGGAGGGAGACAGGGAAGGAAAGGAAAAGACAAACGTGGAAGAGGAGTGTATTAGAAGTCAGAGGAAGTAGAGCAATTCAGGTTCAACAATGTCAGATGGATTATCTTGGTCATTATTTCATTTTTCTGTACTTGAGTCTCACTAAAAGCAAGTAGGGATATCAATCTTTATTCCATTTTCACTGCTATACTTACAGAATCCCTTAGGTTATAATAAAGACTTGTGAGTTCTTTGGGCTACAGGAGTACGATTCCTTATTAATTTTACTACTGCTCACCAATCACCTGAAAAGATTTCCTTGACTGAGGGAAACAATTAGCCTTTTATATGCCCTTACTTCCTTTGCTGTAAAATGAGTTCCTTGGTGAAAACAAATGTTACGTGGGACACCATAATGGTGAATAAAGATTTTGTATAAGTCCATGAATATTGCTGTTAGCAGAAGCATAGTCATCAGGGAAGGCAAATTCATATCCATATCCAGAATGAGTGTCAATTTCAGTGATAACAAATCATTGCCTTCTCCTTGATGGGGATATATATACAGTCATATATATATATATATAATATATATATAATATATATATATATAATATATATAAAATAAAATAGATATATATAAAATAAAATATATATATATATGTATATATATATTTTTTTGTCTTGTGTGTGTGAAGCATCTCAAGATGGTCAGGTAGATACATAGATTGAGACAGTTTTATTTAATTGGAATCTACTTTGTTACTTCCTGGTTAGGCCAGAACATACCTCATGAAGCACAGGTTGGGGTTCTTTGATATGGGATACAATTCAGAAAGGCTTTTCAGCCTTGAAAAATTGGGAAATCTTGGATTTGAGAGATCTTTGCTGTAATAGAAAATTTTTTTCATTCAACCTAAGAAGCCATGGCAATTTCCATTTCCCAGCAAGCAAAAACAGAGTGATCAATTCTGAATAGAATCTCTACTGAGAGAGCATTTTAATCAACCAGAATGAGTACAGAGCAGCTGGCTCACCACCAAAAATTCACAGACATGTTTGCACCCAATTGGAAAACAGCAAACATCAGGCACCAGGCCAGGTCCATTTGGTGTATTAATTTCTTTGTCTAAAATAGATCTTGGGGACAAACTTATTTTTTTCCTACCCTCATCCACAAAAATCCTTCTACTTTTCTTTCTATCATTTAGACTATCAGGACGGAATGATCTCAAACCCAGTTTACAACAATCAAGATAGTTTTAATGCCCTATGGCATTTCTGTGTACAAAACTACAGACCAAGAATAGAAAGGGAAAGAGAGGGTATGGGTGATGAGAATAAGCAGGTGGGAATATAATTTCACCTCTTACCAATTCCCCTCATTTTTAAGTTAATTAGAATCATTCATTTGACTTTGAGCATGTGACTATAATGTAGAGATCTCAACAGTAAAACTTGTATACCTAAATGAAGGCAGATGCCATGGAAGAGATATAATTATTCCAGGGATATTACCATTGTTCAAAAATATTTTTGAATTCCTTCTTCAGAATCTCTCTCAAGACCATTGGGAAATTCAATCTTACAGACCCAACTCACATTTAACAGTAAAATATTTCTCAATTTATATCTGGCTTGACTCTGAATGACTTTTGGCAGCTTTAGAAATTAAAATTCAGCCTCAAAAGACATTTTGCCATCTCTGAGGATTCTCAAAACACTATGTCTATGAGGGATACTCCAAATGTGATTTCCAAATATATTTTTGACCAATTATAATATCGTTAGAAAAAGTAACCATCTTGAAGGGACTACTTCAAAAGAGGTAGTATTCTTTTGAATGTAGAAGTTCTCGTATGTTTGCTAAAAGTTAGTCATATTACTTTGTAATATTTATCATTTTATAATTTATCAAAGTGGGAAGCAACTTTCTAATTCTTCTCCTCACAGAGTCTTTCTGGAAACCATAGCATATTTGAATATTGGTAATTATTAAACTCACTGGTGATGGCATATTCCTTAGAAGTGTTCTCTTTATACCATCTTCTGGGTTTTTTTTTAATTTTTTAATGTTTATTTCTTTTTGACAGAGAGAGAGAGAGACAGAGCATGAGCAGGGGAGGGGCAGAGAGAGAGGGAGACAAAGAATCCAAAGCAGGCTCCAGGCTCTGAGCTGTCAGCACAGAGCCTGACGGGGGGCTCAAACTCACAGACTGCAAGACCATGACCTGAGCCGAAGTTGGACGCTCAACCGACTGAGCCACCCAGGAACCCCTACCATCAGCTGTTTAACTAAGTTCAATTATGTTTACTTCCAGGGTATGTGCCATGAAACACTAGATCCATAAGATAAAACACAGGTTCTATAATGGAATAAATTTAAGAAGTGCAGCCTACTATATTCCCTCTTAGATATCCACCATGCATATAAACAGGTTAGTGGTGCCCCAGAGCCTAGGTGGTTTCATCAAGACAGGCTTTTCAGGGCAACTGGGTGGCTCAGCTGGTTAAGCATCTGACTTTGGCTCAGGTCATGATCTCACAGTTTGTGAGTTCGAGCCCCCGCATCAGGCTCTTTGCTGTGGGAACACGCTTCAGATCCTCTGTCCCCCTCTCTCTCTGCCCCTCCACTGCACTCTCTCTCAAAACTAAATAAACATTTAAAAAAATTATTATTTAAAAAAAAAGATTCAGGTCTTTCTCCCACAATTCTTATCTCTCCTTCTTTTCCCCAACTCAGTGGTAAATGGAACCATTATTCTTCCAGTTGCTTAAGCTAAATAAAATCCTTAGAATCATCCTTGACTTCCCCTTTCTCTTAAATCCATCTCCAATCCATCCAGAAATCCTGCTGGGTCTAATTAAAAATAAATTTGTCACCCTCTTGCCATCACCACCACCATCACTTTGGTTCAAGTCACCACCAACTCTCTTCTAAACTGTTAAACCAGCCTCCTAACTTGTTCCCCTACTTTTGCCCTTCTCCCCTTCAGTCTGCTGTCAACATAGCAACCCAAGTTATGTCACTCCTCTGTCCATGCACCACCAATGTGTTGCTATCTAACTCAACATAAAAGCCAAAGTTCCAATGATGACCTTCATATGATCTACCACAGATGGTCTGTTTTTCTGCTCCCCCAGCCTTCTTCCTATCTCTACCCCATCTCTTTTATCTCCTTTCCTATCACTCTCCTCTTAGATTAATCCGCTCCTGTAATACCGGCTTCTTCACCATTTCTGGAATACACCAGGCATACTCATATCAGCTTTTATATTTACTCTTCCCTTAAATATTCCTTCTCCAGATATCTGCATTTCTCACCTCCTCACCTCTTTCAGGTTTCTACAAAAATGTCATCTTATTAAAGAAGGCTTAATAAGACCACCATGGTTTCCATGACCACCATCCTATATAATGTTCCCCCTGACCTCCTCACCACAGACTGTCACTCTGTATTTTCTTACCTCGCTTTGTTTATCCTTATGGCACTTATCACCACTCAGCATATCATATCTCCATTTATGTATTTATTATGTGTTTCCCTACAAGGATGTAAGCTGTCCTACATCCTATTCTTAGGATGCATTACAACCTATTCTTAGGCGTTCCAGTGGAATTCTCCTAGGGTCCAGGATGGTAGTTGGCACAGTGGGTTCTCAATAAACACTTGTTGAATAAATAAATATATGAATGTTTCTGAGAGATCTTGAATGTTTAAGATCTTATCTTAAACAGATAAACCTGTTTAATCATCATTCCGAATCATATGTATCTACAAAACCATATTTTAAAGCATAAAATACCTAGTAGCAACTTATTGAACACACTTTAGAAACTCATGAATATGATACAGCCCTGCCCTACATATGCTGCCAATCTAGTGAGGGAGATAAAACATAAAGAGAGAATCTGATATAACATAGTTAGTGATGAAATAGATGTATATAAAGGCTGCTGTGAAGGTACAGGATAAAGCCATTTGATTGAAGCGGTCTCTGGGAGGGCTGTTTTGAAGAGGGAATTCCTGATGATGCTCCTATAAAAATATGCTTCTGTAACTGGCCATTATGTAAATGTGCAAGTTATTGTTAATTAATAGTTTTCACTGACATGTTATGGGGTGGAATAAGACCACTACCCTTGCTAAAAGCTTGGAAAACACAAAAAAACATAATTTGGGGGCCCTTTTAATAAAAGCAAGATAAAGGAGGAGACAAGTGTTACTTAGCTCAGTAATGCCCAAGGTGATTATTTTGTAAGGAGAAGTTTTAAAAAAAATGTTAATAAGGGGTTATACCTTTCTCGTGTGAGAAAGGATGTTTCAGTCACTCGAAAAAAAAAAAATGTATTTGCTGTAGTCAGATACACTTTGCCCCTAGGTAACTCAGAAGGAAATGAGCTACGGCTGCTACTGGTGGAACTAGGAATTAGGACACTCTACAGACCAAAGTACATGTCTTTGTCTGCATTCATACCCAGCAAAGCATGAGTAGAAGAAATCTTTCAGTATTCAGAGTCTTAAGCACCAGACATTTTACAACACAAGGAGTTTTAGGACTATGAAGCCTCCCTAATGTAAAAGGGGTAGTTTTCCAAGACAGAAGGTGGGGAAAATAGGTAGTAGAGACTGGGTTCTAAATTGGGACTCAAAAAATAAAACAAAAGTGAGATAAAAAAGAATATGAGTATTCACTCCAAAGGCAAAATTTGGGGCCTTTGCTCTTCCTCAGCACCATTCCCAGAGGGATTATGTTAGTTGGATGAAGACACAACTCCTAATCCTCATGCTCTGCACTGATGAAGATGTTCTAATGGACATCTATCTTTATTCTCACTGGCCCCTCCAAATTCTCTCTACTTTTGGAAATTCCCAATTGTACAAAACTTTGTAGGAGTCCAATTAAAGAAGTCAAGAGCTACGCAAGACTACCTCTCCTCATCCCTGAAAATTAAGACATGGTCACAGCCAGACCCAGCCAAACAGATTTTCATACGTGGATCTTTCAGTTTGGGAGCAATATATGCAAAGATAAAATATTAGTAATAAACACTATTTTTTAATTTTTATTATTAATTAAAATACAGGAAATTTCTCTCATTTCATTATATAGCTCCTTCAGTTCTCACAAATGGGTAGAATCATGTACCTATGACCACAATTAAGATAAAGAACAGTTCTATCAATGCACCCTGCCCCAAACTCCTTCATGTTGTCCCTTTGTAGTCAAACCCTCACCCTGGCAACCACTAATCTGGTCTCTTTTTCTGCAGTTTTGATTTTCCATAATGTCATATATATGGAATCATAAAATATTTAACCTTTTGAGACTGTCCTGTTTCACTTAAAATAATACACTTGAATTCATTTATTTCTTTAGGTGTATCAGTAGTTCATTCATTTTTATTACTGTGTAATATTTCATTGTAATTCATATGGTAATGCAAAGGCCCTGGAATAGTTAAAAAATTTTCAAAAAAGGAGAACAAAGTTGGGAGATTCATAAAACCTTATTTCAAGACTGACTATAAATCTACAGTAATTAAGATACTATGGAACTGGTGAAAGGATAGCCATATAAATCCATGGAACTGACTAGAGAGTTAAGAAATTAACCCACATAAATATAATTGATTTTTGACATAGATATACAGGCAATCCAATGGAAGAATGATGATCTTTTTAAGAAAAAGTGCTGGAACAAGTGCCTGTCCATATGCAAAAATATGAAAACTTTACTTTGACCTCACAATTTATTCTTTTAATATCTGTAAAGTCTGTAGTGATATCTCCTCTTTTCATTCCTGATTTTGGTAATACGTATCTTCTCCCTTTTTTTCTTCACCAATTTAGGGGGAGGTTTACTAATTTTTTTAATCTTCACAAAGAAGCAGATTTTAGTTTCATTGATGTTATTGTCTGCAGTTTTTATTTATCTTTTTCATTTCCATTTTTCTGGGTGGTTTGGATTTTTGTTCTAGCTTTTTGACATGAAAGCTTAGAATATTACTAAAGCCTTTCCTTAGTCTCTCTTTTCTAACATAAGCATTTAATGCTCTTATTTTCACTCTAAGCAGTGCCTTACTCACCTCCCATAAATTTTGGCATGTATTGCTTTCCTCTTAACTTTATTCAAAATACACTCTAACTTCCCCTGTGACATCTTCTTTGATCCATTAATTATTTAAAAATCTGTTATTTAATTTTCAAACATCTGATGATTTTCCAGTCATCTTTCAGTTATTTATTTCTTACTTAATTTCTTTTTTTTTAATTTTTTAATGTTTATTTATTTATTTATTTATTTTTAATTTATTTTTGGGACAGAGAGAGACAGAGCATGAACGGGGGAGGGGCAGAGAGAGAGGGAGACACAGAATCAGAAGCAGGCTCCAGGCTCTGAGCCATCAGCCCAGAGCCCGACGTGGGGCTCGAACTCACGGACCGCGAGATCGTGACCTGGCTGGAGTCGGACGCTTAACCGACTGAGCCACCCAGGCGCCCCAATGTTTATTTATTTTTGAGAGAGAGAGAGACAGAGAGAGACAGAGCACGTGTAGGAAAGGGTCAGAGAGAGAGGGAGATGCAGAATCCGAAGCAGGTTCCAGGCTCTGAGCTGCCAGCCCAGAGCCCAATGCGGGGCTCACACTCACAAAACGTGAAATCATGACCTGAGCTGAGGCTGGACGTTTAATCAACTGAGCCACCCAGGTACCCTCTTATATAATTTCTTTATGGCCAGAGAACATACTTTGTATGACTTCAATTCTTTAATTTTTTAATGTTTGCTCTAGAGTTGAAGATATGATCCATCTTGGTGAATGTTCCATGTGCACTTAACAATAATGTGTTTTAGTAGTTGTTGCCTGAAAATTTCTATAAATATCAATTATGTCAAGTGGATTGATAGTTTTGTTCAGGTCTGCAGATTCTATATTTTTTAGTTCTAACATTTCTGTTTGTTTCTTTTTTATAACTTTACTGAAAATTTCTATCTTCCCATTCCTTTCAAGAATGTTCACCATCACTTCATGGAACATGGTTATTATAACTTCTTTAGGTATTTTTTCTGGTAATTCCAACACGTGGGTCATCTTAATGTTACCTTCTGTCAATTCTGTTGATGATTGTTTCCTGAATTTTTGTGGGTTGTTTTGTTTTTGTTTGCATGTTGGTCATTTGTTTTGATTCTTGTATATTGAGTAATTGTGGATTGTATAATGAGCATCTGAATATTATGTTATAGGCATTGGACCCTATTAAAATCATCTGAAGAATGTGTGTGAATGTGGGTTTTTTAAAGCAAACCACCAACCAGGTCTGTTTTGAACCACAAAGTCTATTTTGCCTTCTGAGCATATTAGTCCCAATATTAGCTTATTTTTAAAGGTTTCACTATGCTGTTTGGGTCTACCTGGTGAATACCTGAAAGCATGGGACATGGTCAGGTTTTTTTATGTAGCAATTTATTTTTTGAAATCTTTACTGTTTCCTTGTGTCTGGCCTACATGTGCCCAACCTGGAGGTGAGCCAAGACCTAATGTTGGTTTGTGCTAGAATTAAGGGATCCTCATCTCTAGTCTTCTCTTTCTGGCACTTCTCCTGCACTCTGGTTCACAGTGATGCATTTTTTCCAGTTCCCTTGGCTAGAAAGATGGGGCCTCCTGTGCTTTGTACAGTTCCACATAACTGGCACTGCTTTCAGAATAAAGAAAGAAGAATAATAAAATAGAAAAATAAAGAGATTCCCCCATACTCTTTGGACAAAAGAGGCCCCTTTCATCAGTTCCTTTAGCTTCAAACTCGGTCTTCTCTTGGGGTTAAAAGTGCCTTCATCACAGTGATGGCAGTACAGTGACATGTCTGAGGCTGGCCCTGAGTCAGAACTAGAAGGGCAGAAAAATCAGAAGAAAAAAAAAAGTTATTTCTACACTCAGGAAATCACAGATCACTTTTCCTGGTCTCCTAGATAAATGATTTCTCCCAGTATTTCTCTGTCAGCACTTGCTGCCCAGTTGTACATGCCAGCCTGAACCCAATTCAAATCCAGTAGTCAAAGGAGAAAAAACAAAAACAACAAAAAAGAAACTCCTCTTTGCTACAGGTTGTTAATCAAGTTTTGACTCATTGTCCATTTTCCATATTAATCCTTACTTTTCAAAGTCCTTTTGTCTGCTGTCCAGAGTTTTAGCTGGGATCAGTAAAGAGGTAGACTGTAGTCTACAGATTCCACCTTGGCCAGGAATTTCAGTAATAAACACTTCTTTGCCCAATCAACAAGGAGCAATTTAGTTGTTCGGTAGATAGATAGATAGATAGATATCAGTGAAGAAATTACTAAGGACTAGATAAATGAATACTAATTTCCCAAAATATTTTCCTGTAAGCCAAAAAGGCAACTAAATTAAACTATACTATACTCGTAAAAACACAAAGGTGAATGTGGACAATTAGAGTAAGCAAGGAAGCAGTTTTTCCAAGTTCTTAGTCAACATTCAAATTTTCTTGTTTTCTTTTGTTTTGCAACAATTCATGTCCTCCACCATTTTTTTCATGTATAAACACTGATATACTTCTGTTCAAGTAAGTTAATTCTCCCATATCCACATACTTTTTGGCAGCAATACAAAGTTCTCTTGTTAAAGCAAAGAAGGGTGATGGTACCCATAAAAAGAAGGGTGGAGGAGGTATTTATTACATATCAGAATGAGTACTGGCACCTCCAAATGAGTCTATAACAAAAAGAGGAAGCCTGGAGTGCGGTGTTAGGAAAAAAACTATTTCAAAATCACTGTCCCATATTTTAAGACAATAAAACTGAAGTCAAGAGAGGTGAAGTGTTTTGTTCAAGGTCAACCATCCACCTGCTTGTTTCTCACATCTCCAAATTTAGCATATCAGTTACAGATGGAGTGGTTCATTTTGAGAAATACTGCTTTGTGATTTGGAAGTTTTTAGACTGTGAATCTTTTACAATGTTGAGCAGACAGGGTGGGAAAATCAAAGATACAAAATAGGGGTAGAGCAATAAGAGAAATCATGAGGCAAAAGAGGGGAGAATATTGCATCCTGAAAAAAGGAGAAAGAAGAGGAGATACAGGAAAGCAGAAAAAACTCTGCCCTTATGACATTATTGTTTTAAGGTCCACAGCCAACTCTATCGGGAACAAAATATTTTACTCCCATTTTGGAGTAAAACCCCTTAAAAATAATGTACATCAACAGTTGTACCCACTTAAAAGCCAATTGTCAATTTAAAAGTATTTAAATTATTTTATTTCTCAAGCAGTACTCTAGACTACTTCATTCACACCCTCATGAATTGTTAGCTAGACCCTGCTCCTGAAGGACCATATTCTTTGTTAGCTTTCACATTAAAATATGGTCTTGCTCATGTAGAGAATTCTGGAGCTGTGCTAACAAGCACCTCTAGACTCAGCCCTGTGCAGAGATAGCCAAATTTTCTAACCCCAGTCAGGCTTCTTAACTTGAATAATACAATGCCAATATTAACAACAGAATCTTCCTTTAATCCAGAACCCTGAAAATAGAGAATGAATAAAAATACTTTGATAAGTTTAATCATGTCAAGAAGTTCCTGACCTAAACACTTTAATATGTCTCCTCTCCCAGAGTATTCAAGTTTTAAGAAGAAAATCTAGATGATACTATGCTTTAGTCCTTAGGAATAAATTGTGGATGATGGAAATTTACATATCGTGACACAGGTTTAGGTACAGCTGTAGGAAAGGCCAAAGAAACAATAGTTTAAACAAGATAGCGGTTTGTTTCTCTGTCACATAACTGACAGGTAACCTAGGCTCATGAAACTGCTCCATGATGCTGGAGACCCCACTCATGGCCCAATACTTTGAGCAAACAGCTTCAATCTCATGACCTAATGTGGCTGCTGCAATTCTGACCATCACATCTAAATTCTACCTTGTAGGCAGTGGAGAAAAGACACGGAGATCACACACCTTTCTTTTTAAAAGAATAACCAAAGGTGCATAGAGTTTCATCAACTGTAACAAATGAACCACTTTGGTGGGGAATGTTAATAATGAGGAGGCTATACATGCATAGGATAGGCAATATATGGGAAATCCCTGTATCTCCCACCTCAATTCTTGTATGAACCTAAAACTGCTCTAAAAGATAAATTCTATAAAAATGATAGGAGAAAGGAAGGAAAGAAGGAAGGAAGAAGGAGAGATTATAATAAGGTACTTTAAATAAACAAGCTAGAGGGTCTTAGGGAAGTAATAAAGCAAGCATAAAGTTACATTTAAAAAATATTCTTGTGACCTAAGGGTTATCCACTCATTTATGAAGTAACAAAAGATTAAGACTCTCCTGCAATGTAAATCCATTCAGTTAGTAAACCTTCCAATCTTGTTTTCTTATCATGAGATAGTGCTGTAACTACTATAAGGATTATTTGCCCTTTCCTCTAACCCTCTTGTATTGATTTAGTACAAAGCAACTCTAATAAGCGAAGGGCAGTTATACTCTTAAGTAAGAAACATGCCCATTAAGAAGTCAGTCAAGTGTAACCACGACTCTTGTCTCTGAGATAGTTTTTGCAAATTGTGGTTGGCCTGTAAATCTTGTTGGGAACCAAGAAGATCATTAACTGGTAGGAAACAATTTTAGTCCCATTAAAGCAAAGGTATCTGACTGATATTAAGAAAAGCAAAACCTGAAGGCACAGGTGAATGAAAGCACCAAATATCAGTTGATTTGTATTTGTTATAGAAACATGTATGGAATGCATTTTATGTGCTAAGCATAGTGCTAGTACTAGGGATACACTGATGAAAAAGCAAGGTCTCTCTCTTCAGAGAGCTTATAGTCTTCAGGTGGGGATACTCTTACACATAGGAATTCAACGTGGGATGACAATTGTAGGACTAAAGTTTTATTCCCAAGTCAGAGACCTTGGGTAGAAATAGGCAGGGGCAAGGGAAGGTTTGCTGGAAGAAATAGGGCTGAATTCAGATTTGAATTAAAAGATGGAAGAATAAAAAACAACAACAATAACAAAGATGGAAGAATCCAGGTGAAGAAGAGGAGGAAAGACATTCTAGGTAGAAGGATCAGATAAGTAAAGGCACACAGACCTGAATAGTCATGGTACAGGCTATATGAGATTGCCAGGGCAGGACAGAGGTCAAGGTTGGAAGGCATAGGTTTGGGATTCAACTGTATTTAAAGCAGCATGCTTCTGGGTTCTTGCTTAACTGACCTACTAAAATCATCATACAATTACATGGGGAGATGGGGGATGGGAAGTGTGACTATATTGTGAGGTTAAGGAAACAAGAAGACATCTTCATTTTTTCCCACTTGGAAGGCAAGAGATAATGTCTGGAATGGAGTGAAACTGTGCTCCTCCAAAATTCATATACTGAAGCTTTACTCCTGATGTTATGGTATTTAGGGATGGGACTTTGAGAAGTAACTGATGGTGGATTCAGTTATGAAGGTAGGACCCTCATGGTGAGATTACTGAAGACAGAGTAAGGAGGTGGCTATCTGAAATCCAGGAAGAGGGCTCGCACCAAGAACTGAATGGGAAGGCACCTTGATCTTGGATTTCACAATTTCCAGAACTGTGAGAAATAAATGTCTATTGGTTAAGCCACTCAGTTTATGTTTGAGTGATATAGATATGTTGAGTTTGATATAGTAACCCAATACAATGGAATGCTATGGCAGCTAATACAATGTCAAATGCTATAAAAACAGGAGGTAGCAATATAAGCATGTGGTTTAGAGATACAGCAGAAAATATCAAAGGAATCCATTAAAAAGTTGAACTTAACTGTCACTGGGAAATAGGAAATGAAAATTGTGGTTAAAGGACTACTGATTTTTGAAAAAGACCTTACATAACAATTTGAATTACCACATAAGTTATGATGGATCGTTTTTTTTTTTAACCTAAGGAAAAAAGAAAAAATAAAGAATGGGAAAGCCTAGCCTAAGGCCCTCCCAATAATTATTGGTAAATGGACAATAACTAATGGTTGAATTAATTAATTAATCAAGAGCCGAATGTTGCCTTAATTTTTTTTTGAAATGTGATAAACCCACCCACTTCTCTGGAAGCCCATTTTCTAAGCAGTTGCCTTAAGAACTTGATCATGCTGTTTGAAGGAGTTAACTCAAGTCTTCTGGATACACAGGCCTGTGGTGTCAAAGGCCCCATTGGTAACTTCAAGATGTGAGGTGGACTCAGGCTGGGGAACATGGTACAGAGGCTGCTGGCCCTGAGAGTAGCAGTCTTTCTGCACTTCATGCTGTGGAGCCCTTCCCAGCTTTTCTTTTTAATGATAGCCTAGTGACAAATGATATGAATTGGTGTGACATACTCTCCTGCTCATCCCCATTTCATCATTTTTTTTTCTTCTCCAATGTGGGTGATGCCCCACCACCCCCCTCCTCCTGCGCCTGTACCTTTGGCTTCCTAGCCTAGGAGGCTGGGAACCAGGCACCTCCCTCTTCCCTAAGCTGAAGCTCTAATGTGTCTTCCAGGCCTCAGCAGGCATGCTCCTTTTTCTACCGATGGTCTTTATACTTATTTGTATGAGAGGTAGTCGTTAGCTGGGGCAGCATTGGGGAACAGGAGGCATCATTTTTTCTTCAAAATCAAGAAAGTAAGCACTTACTTCCAGCAAGTAGGGAGTGCTATTGAGGGTGCTCTAGGGAGCTCACAGAATCCACTGTAATTTACATTAGAAGAGTAAATTTATTACAAATTTTTATCTGTGAGTTATTGTGAGAGATGTGTTACATTTTTGGTAAAAGTCTTATTGAACTGTAACACACCTATAGAAGGAGGCACCAATCAAAAGTGTACAGGTTGTTGAATTATCACAAAGTAAAAATACCTGTGTAATCAGTGCCCTGGGTTAAGAAACAAACATTACCACCACCCCAAAGCCCACATATGCTCCTTTCTAGGCATTACCTCTGCCAAGGACTGACATCTGATCCCATAGATTAGTTTTGCCTGTTTTTGAACTTTACATAAATGGAATCAAAGAACTCATATTCTTTGATGTTTGGATTCTTTTGTTCAACATTTTGTGAGATTCATCCCTGTTATTTCATGTAGTTGTATTTGTTCAACCCCATTGCTATAAAGTAGTCCATATTATGACTAAGCCACGATTTATTTATCTATTCTACTTCTGGAGGGCATTTGGATAGTTTCCAATTTAGCAATATTATGAATGGTACCACTATTCACATTTTTGTGCCTGTGCTTGGGTGAATACATATATGCACTTCTGTGAGATATACAGGCAGTTCTCTCCTTACACAGTACCATTATGCATAAATTGCGGTTGCCACAGTTCAAAAAGCACCAGTCCTCCAACAACCACTCCTCCATCAGCTACTCAGTTCACACACAGTAAAGCCTATATGTTGCCTCTTTGTCTCCCAGTGATAAATCCACATGACATTTTATAAAAATGCATAACTGAAAATGGGAATTGGCCAAGAAAGGTGAAAGAGCAAAAAAAAAAAAAAAAGTGATAATGTGATAGGTGAAATTCACATGGAATGTACATGGAGTTATGGAAGAAACATTGCTACCATCTAAGACACTAGATATGCAAGCCCAGGAACTTAGTGAGGGTGAACTTATTGACATAAATGATGAAGGTGATTATGACAAGAAGGATGAAGATCTCCCAGAGGAAGTGACACTGGCAAAACACTACATTAAATGAACTCTCAAATATTTCGCAACCTTGAAAGCACATAGGATACAATGTTGGGAGCCAATCCAAACCAAGAAAGGAGTATGGCAATCACCAAGGCCTAGGTAGAAAAGATGCTCACTTGGGGGGCTTGGGTGGCTCAGTCGGTTGTGTCTGACTTTGGCTCAGGTCGTGATCTCATGGCTCGAGAGTTGGAGCCCCATGTTGGGTTCTGTGCTGTCAGCTCAGAGCCTGCTTCAGATCCTCTGTCTCCTCTCTCTGCTCCTCCCCCGCTCGTGCCCACTCCTGCTCTCTCTCTCAAAAATAAATAACAACATAAAAAAAGAAAAGATGCTCACTCCATACAAATGTATTATGACAAGGAGGCAATTATTCTTCAAACTGCATTTAATAACTGTTTTACCAAGAAAGCACTTTAATTCTCAATGTTTCTATTGTTATAAATTATAGTGCACTAATTACATATTGGTTTTACTCTCTTTTTTCATTTCCCCATACAAACATGACAGGAAGAGAGTTTTTAATGTTTTGACAAAATTATTATAAGATCACAGAACAATGGTAATTTTTGCATTGATTATTAAAATCATTCTGCATGGTCATTTTTAGATACCCTACTAATGTGCAAAGTAAGGACTGCCTGTGTTGAGAAGGGTAATTACTAGGTTCAGGTAAGAAATATTTGACATACTACTCAACTGGCAATTAATTCCTATCATAAACTCTGTCGTAGTGGGCTAGTCTTAAAGACTGTGTTCCAATGAGGATCAGTAAGAATGTAAGTCAACTTTCCTTCTTGTAAATGAAGAGTAAATAATCACTGAACACTAGCTGTAAGTCCTCCTCTTTGCTCATAACACGTTTGCCTTTAGCCATATGAACTCAAGCTTTGCCAAAATAGCACATTGTTTAGCTTTGCTTGGCCCCACCCCATATGTCACTGCCCACAAACTTCTGACTAAATAGGGCTTTTTATATAAAACTTGGCTGCACTTTAGTAGCAGGACCTGAGTAAAAAACAGTAACTACACATGGTTGAAATTTTAAATACTATTAATAGTTGGAAATTAATTTCAAACTTCAAAAATAAAATATCAGATTGAGTTAACTGATAAAATCAAAGTCATTATTCAAAGTACGTATCTCCTAGAATTTCCTCAGCTCAAAATGGTGTTAAGCCTGTAAAATCATAAATCCAAGGATGATTAAAAACAAACAGACACACAAAAAAAGAGGAAGGCAGTCTGCAGAGGAGAATTGTGCAGATGTGTGAAGAGGAACAAATGTAAGACCTTGGGGCTATAGAAAAAGAAATGGAAAGAGAAGCTTCTGAACTCCGTTTCCTTGAGGCTGGATTATACATGAAGATCCTATGATTCTCTTACATTTTTTTCAGTCAACTCCCCTTAATTCTACTTATACTTTGTGAATGGGTTTCTGTTCCTTGTAACAAAACATACACTAAGGTCACATTGCAATAATATCCCCCAAATGTAGCATAATTCAGATGCCACATGCACTACACATAGAGACCATAATTTTAATCTAAACAAAAATTTATAGATTCACAGTAAATATTTTTCATTTCTGCTATAAAGTTAAAAAGGTAATTCATGTATGGATAGTCAGTGTACAAAAACCTAATTGGTAGAGAATTGTATACAAACACCGAGAATGTGACCATTCCTCTATTTCCTCACCAGACTGGCCAATCTCATCCTCTCCCCAGAGGTAAACATTAATAGCGTTTCTGATCTTTCATATGCCTCTACACATAAATGTCATATATTTCTTAAACTAAGCAAGATAATACATATTTATTATTTTGTAACTTGCTTTCACTATCATTAATAAGTCTTAGCTGTATCAGTCCACTTAGATCTTCAACAGCTCTATGGTATTTGTAGTACTGATGATTATAATATAATACCCTTAATTATACCCATAATTATTGCCCTTTTCTTACTCTTTCCTTACTATTTATATAATGATTTATACATCAATTCCTATGCACATGGTTGAGAACTTCTGTGGAGTATATTCCAAGAAATGGAATTGCTGAGACAGCTTTCAAATACATTTTCCTAATTTGGCTATTGTTGAAAGTGCTGCTATAAACATTGGGGTACAAGTGCCCCTATGCATCAGCACTCCTGTATCCCTTGGGTAAATTCCTAGAAGTGCTATTGCTAGGTCATAGGGTAGATCTATTTTTAATTTTTTGAGGAACCTCCACACTGTTTTCCAGCATGGCTGCACCAGTTTGCATTCCCATCAACAGTGCAAGAGGGTTCCCGTTTCTCCACATCCTCTCCAGCATCTATAGTCTCCTGATTTGGTCATTTTAGCCACTCTGACTGGCATGAGGTGATATCTCAGTGTAGTTTTGATTTGTATTTCCCTGACAAGGAGTGACATTGAGCATCTTTTCATGTGCCTGTTGGCCATCTGGATGTCTTCTTTAGAGAAGTGTCTATTCATGTTTTCTGCCCATTTCTTCACTGGATTATTTGTTTTTTGGGTGTGGAGTTTTGTGAGTTCTTTATAGATTTTGGATACTAGCCCTTTGTCTGATATGTCAGTTGCAATTGTCTTTTCCCATTCCATCGGTTGCCTTTTAGTTTTGTTGATTGTTTCCTTTGCAGTGCAGAAGCTTTTTATCTTCATGAGGCCCCAATAGAGCCTAAATGTCCATCAACTGATGAATGGATAAAGAAATTGTGGTTTATATACACAATGGGATACTACTTGGCAACGAGAAAGAATGAAATATGGCCTTTTGTAGCAATGTGGTTGGAACTGGAGAGTGTTATGCTAAGTGAAATAAGTCATACAGAGAAAGACAGATACCATATGTCTTCACTCTTATGTGGATCCTGAGAAGCTTAACAGAAGACCATGGGCGAGGTTAAAAAAGTTTGAGAGGGAGAGAGCCAAACCATAAGAAACTCTTAAAAACTGAGAATGAACTGAGGGTTGATGGGGAGTGGGAGGGAAGGGAGGGTGGGTGAGGAGGGCATCTGTTGGGAGGAGCACTGGGTGTTGTATAGAAAACAATTTGACAATAAATTTTATACTAAAAAAAAGATATTTCTGTCCTACCCCTAGGGGGTAAGTAAGAAAACTTGTAAGTAAGAGAAAAAACATATTTCCCTTATATTCACACCAATGCCAGACACTAAACATTATCTTTTCATTTAAAAATTGGTACAATTTTTACCAACCTGGTGGGTGAAAAAGTTCATTTTCTCTCATTTAAATTCTTATAATTCAAAGAGCAAACACATAATAAATTTTTAAATTTTTATTTAATTTACTTTTGCGTATCTAACTTAGAATATATGGGGAAATCAAATAAAAATTTCAACCATGTTTGAAAAAAATGATTATATAAACTATTATATCACAGGCAGTATACTCAAAAAATAACAAACCCATGGACATTTCTTATAAGCAAACTCACCATGTACTTAAATATATTGGTAACACTTTTATATATCAATATTTTATAAGCATCTGCTGTTTTTTCATAATGTAACAAAAGTTACTTTACAAGAGAAAGAATACAAGCTAATTTAAAATTAAAAAAAAAGAAAAGAAGCTGTTTTACTCACTGTGCTCCTGTTCATTATATTGGCACCAATGTATGCTCATTGCCTCTTCCCAGACACTCTCCACCCTTGTAGAGGATAATATATAAGTGCAAATGGCCCCACAATGACCATGGACCCTTCTCCCCTCTCCATAATAGAATAGGACTCAAAAGCAAAATTAGTAAGACAATAACACAATGAGACTGATTTCTCTAAGGCCTAGGCTATTATAATTCCTTTTCCAAATTTTTCTATGTTTTAAAGCAAAGAAAGAAAGAAACCAAAGCATAATTTAAAACAAACTCTGTTTACTAGAAAATAAAGCAATGTCCTGTGGTCTCAATGGAGCAAGTTGTACAATTATACTGTAATGCAGTGGTGAATTAAGAGTATGTGTTGGCCTTACAATCAGACCATTTGGGTTTTAATGCTAAAGTCACCTCTTACCTTGGGCGGATCCACTTCACCAATCTTGTCCATCACAAAATAGATATAATAGTAGTTACTCCATAGACCAGTTGGGATTAAATGGGAATTGAAAGCAGTCATCCTTGTAAAGTTCTCAGCCTCTATCTAGTACTGCCTAAATGTTAAGTAATAGTATCTAAATTGCAATGGAGTTGAATAGTGAGTCTGTGTTTTACAGGCAGGCTGTATGTGTGCTAAGATGAGAGGATTTCCCCAAAGGGCTATGGAGTATAGAGCAATGAGGTGCCTTTACTAGGGCTGGATACAGTGGTATGAACAAAGGTAGGGAAGGCAAGGTGAGAATATAAATCATAAAAGGATCATAGAAAAGTGGAGCAAACTTCTTTAGAAGAAAGGAAGTTAGAGAGACAGGGCCATAAGAGGAGCCAAGTGTGGGAGCAGTTGGCCAGGAACCTGGATGGATCCCCACTAGATGCAGAAACTACTTACCTGTATCAAAACATTCAGCCAGGCAACTGGCTATGATGGTGTTGGTCCTGCCCTGGGGCAGCCCTCCCTACCCAGTCTTTAGGAGAGTCTAGCTCCCTGAATAGTGATCTTGACAAGTGACCAAAGGGCTAGAGATATTGAGGCTTTCCCTTAAGCATCTTCTAGTCCATTCATTCATTCAGTCATTATTTATGAAACATCTGCTAGGGGCCAAGAATTAAGTTAAATGCTGGGGATACAGTGGGTATAAACAGTGGGTATATACAGTGGTAGAGACAAGTGAATATATAACGACAAATTGTAAATAATTCTATGGACTAAAAATAGGAGAAACAATCTAATTTATATTATTAGTTTAGTGACGATAGTGGGGGGCAGGGCTAGGGAAGGCTTCTCAGAGGGGGTGACATTTAAGGTGAGAACAGATAAACAAGAATTAGACATTGTTGGAAGAAGAGCTTCCCTAAAGAGAAAACATCAGGTACAAAGATCCTGAGTAGGAATGAACAGTCCAAGAATTGAAAGTAGACTGGTGAGCAATGTGCCAGGGTACCAGTGGCACAAGATAAAGTTGGAGAAGTAGGCAAGGACCAGATAATACAGGGCATTATAGGCCTTTGTTGCAATTTGGGTTCTGAGGTGGAATTTAGCTTCCAGATATTTATTAAAGAGTTTCCTTTAGATCAACACCTGCAGAAGATGGGAAGAAAGTAAGCAAGATGGAGCAGAGCAAGAAGGGGGCTAAGAGTAAGGCCAAAGGACAGTTGCAGCTAACTCCATGTGGAGTCAGAATAGTCCCACAGGGTAATCCAGAGCTGGGCCAAGACAGCCAAGCCTTTTTACCCCTGCATGGACCTGTCATCAGCTATGGACCACTCGAGGAAGGACAGGACCTTGGGCAATGCACCTTCAGGAAGCTAAAGCCATTCCTGAAGGTCTGACAGTTGAAGGCATCTAACAACAGCATTTCTAGTAACGAGGGCAACAAATCTTTCTTTGAAGAGGAATCTGGGCAGGACATCACAGTATTTACCACAGTCATAGTCTTGGGAGTTGAAATTTTATTTGTATGCAAAAGAAAGACTCCAAAGGATGGGAGAAAGGTTAGTGGCATGACTCAACCTGCGTGACCAAGAGAGCTGCTATGTGGAGACTGGACCAGGGGGCATAAGCTTGGAAGCAGAGGGCACCAGCCTGGCTCAGTCAGTAGATCATGTGACTCTTAATCTCAGGGTCCTGAGTTCAAGGCATGAAGCCTAACATAAAAAAAAAAAAAAAAAAAAAAAGCTTGGAAGCAGAGAGACAAATCTGGAGGCTATTGTCCAGGTGAGAGATGATGAAGGCTGGGATGAGGGTGGAAGGAGTATAGATGAAGAGAAGTGTATGGTCCATTTGAGATGTATGAAAGAAGGAAAGAAAGGAATTGATAAGAGCTTAGGTGAGTGAAAAGAGGGCAAACCAAGAATGCCCGGATGCATCCTGCTCCCCTAGAGGCCTGGGAAGTATCACTATAGCCCTGGAGCCAGGAATCCTTTCAAGAACTCATCTGATGAGGGATTGGTACAAGCACGGCCCTGGGAAAAGGAAGTGTTAAGTAGAAATGATGTGTTAACTGAAAAAGGAAAGTTAGTACTCAAAGATTTATTTCACTTTATCTTGACAAAATAAAGAAACCTGGAAAGCTACATTCACTTCAAACTTAGAAAAAAAAATGATAGAATTAAATTCTTGTATCAATACAAAATCTACTGACACATTATGGAAGAGAAATGTGTGAAATCAAAGGTTATGCAAAATAACCCAGTATTCTTCAAAACATAAATTTCATTTATCTGAGTGGCTTTTGCAAGATATTGCAAAGAGAATTTGACTATTTGGGGACATAGCTTTGAACTTGCTTTCTTTCAACAACAAATTAGACTTAATGTGGCCTCAGTCTTCCATTTGACATCAACATAATGGGCCAGCAATGGACTGGTCCTCAAACAAGTGATCAAAACCACATCTTTGAAAAAGGCAACATCTCCTTTCGACAAAATTCTGCCAGAATAGTTCACTCATTATAGCTTTAAAAAGTGAGAACAAAGCTGCATGTCATTATAAGGGCACTTTGAACCACATTTTGGAGGTAAAAGAAACCTATGAGAATATATAATCCAACTATTCAATTTTATAAATAGGAAGACTAAGACTCATGGCACATCTCCTATGTGTGACAGAGTATAAACTACAATCCAACTCTCTTACCCTGAATATTTCTACTATGCCCACTGCCCTTCGAATGATGAGAGATAGAAGGAAAGCTGAAGAGTGGAGCTGTTAACCAGTTATTCCTAAAACTAGGATTCTACCTCTTAGAACATGATAAAGAGGATTTGCTTATTGTAACTCTTCACCAAAATGAATTGACATCAAATCAATATAAATGGTCTATAAAATACTGTACATTTTATTCTCAAATTTTTTTTTCTTTTTTTAATATTTATTTTTGAGAGAGAGAAAGAGAGAGGAGGGGAGAGGCAAAGACAGAGGTAGACAGAGGATCTTAAGTGGGCTCTGTGTTGACAGCAGAGAGCCCAATGTGGGGCTCGAACTCACAAACTGTGAGGTCATGACCTGAGCTGAAGTCAGATGCTCAACTGACTGAGGCACCCAGGTGCCCCAAATGTCTTTTTCTCTTGAATGTAAACTCTGTTCACATCTTTACATTTTCTTGAAAGCTCCATCAAGCTTTAATGTGCCATTAGAGCAGTGCTCATGCCCATGAATTTCTAGCTTTCATACCATCATTTTGCAGTGTCTTTCTTTTTCATAAAGTTCAGTGAACAGAAATTGCATTCTGAAACACAATCCTCTGGATCACAAACCTTCCACGGGATTCTGTCCAATGTTCAACCCATCACATACACAGTAGAACCAATTCCTGACCCATGAAGAAAACAGCATGTCCCAGAGACCTTTTGTATGATTCTTTTCGTTAACAGAACCAGTGAGGCTCAACTAAATTCAATCTTAGATTTCCAGTGCACCATGGCTGGATGCCCACAGAGGAACATGTGCCCTCCTAGAATATAGTAAAACTTAAAATTGGTAATTTCTGTCCTTTCTCAGAATAATGTGAGGACGCACGATACCCTTCTGCTTGTGTTTATAGATGCCCCCCTTCCCAAATGTCCCCACACTACACCTACAACTATTTTAATGGGCATTGCCAGACTTAGTAGGGAGAGAGGAGACAGAGAGAAGGGGAGAAGAGGGGAGGGGAAGGAATAGGCATGGGGGAGGAGAGAAGAGGAAATGCTTATGAACCAGCTCTCATTAAACTTGTCCTCTCATTGTTTTCTCCTAGAAGCTAAGAAGAATTTGGAGGAATTCCCACACAAACAGAACTATTTTTTGGTTGGTATGACCAATATAAATTGAACAGCAAATTTCTGATAAATGCCAACCATGAATAAAATTAGTCTGTCCTCAGGACCTCCAGGGCTTTTGGAACCAGCCAATATTTTACAAAATGTAGTTCACGTCTCTTAAAATTAAAAAAAAAAAATAGTGACCATATTCAATGAGCAACTGAAGACTAGAAACACAGGGTATGAAACTAAAGAAAATAATTTATATAAAGTGATTATCATGGTGCTTGGCATTTAGAAGGAGCTCAGCAAATAAAAACTTATTATTACCATTATTATTTGTGTAATGGTGTTGAATTGTTTTATTCAATAAAATTAACTGGTCACAAGTTACCTATATACATAAATGTTAGTACATGTGGTAATCAGCCATAAATAATAAATTCTCATAAATTTGTGTGATTAATATTACCTTTACAGAACCAGACCCAGTTCTTCTCTTTTCTGTTTTAGAGCTCTGCATCTTCATAATGTATCATTGTTTATGTCTTCCTTAGGTGCGCTGTAATCCTCTTTCCACATTCATGATAATCTTATTCCTGAAAGCCATAACGTCCACATAGGATTCCTCCAAGTAGGTGCCCCTGCTTCCCCACCTGGCCTTAGGTGATCATCCTGGGTCTCCTCTGGAGGAGGCCTGGCTTGAGTACCAGAGGAAAGAGGTCTCAAGACTGCTGATTCTGGAGTGTGGATAGTACAAAGCAAGCTAGCAGCATCCCCTCAGAGAAAGAGCAGGTGCAGGTTGGGGGCAGGGAGATTCAGAGCCAAGGAGTTGAAGTGCTCTTGGAAAAGACCAGGGTGACATTCAACTCTGGCTCTGATGGATTCTGCACAGAATCAGCTGGAAAGGTGGGTAGATGGGATCCAGCTGGGTCAGGACTGGGCCAGAGATGCCAGTGAACCCTTTAATTTCTCAACAGAAATTGTGCAGGCCAGGAGAGAGTGAGATGATATATTCAAATTGCTGAAAGAAAAAAAAATCCAACCCATAATACTTTCACTAGCAGAGCTGTCCTTCAGAAATGAAGCAGAGATAAAGACTTCTCCGGAAAAACAAAACCTGACAGAGTTTACCACCACTAGACCTGCATTACAAAAAAAATGCCAAAAGGAGTTCTTCAAGCTGAAATGAGAAGATGCTAATTAGTAACATAAAAACAAGTAAATATAAAGCATGTTGGTAAGGCAATTACATACTTAAAATCAGAATACTCTAATACTGTAGTATGCTGATGTGTTAACCACTGAACTTTAGTATAAAAGTTAAAGGACAAAAATATTAAAAAATAACTATAGCTATAAGAATTGGTTAACAGATACACAATATAAAAAGATAAAAATTATGGCATCGAAGACAAAACAGAGGGGAGTAAAAGGGTGGAGGTTTTGTATGAGATAAGTGTTAAGCTGTTAAAAGATTAAAAGAGACTGTTATAACTATGAGATGTATCATGTAAGCCTTATGGTAACCATGCAGCAAAACCTACAGTGGGTCCACAAAAGAGACAGAGAAGGGAGCCAAAGCACGCCACTCTAGAAAATCATCAAGTCACAAAGGAAGAACACAAGAAAGGAACAGAGGAGCTATTAAATATCCAGGAAACAATTAATAAGATGTCAGTTTTCCTATCAATATTTCCTTTCCTATCGATATTTACTTTAAATGTAGACAGATTAGATTATTCAATCAAAAGATAAAGAGTTGCAGAATAGATTAAAAAAAACAAGACCCGACTATAACTGACTCACTTCAACTTTAAGGAAACAAGCAGGCTGAAAGAGAAGGGATGGACAAAGATATTCCATGCAAATAGAAACCAAATAAGAACAGGGGTAGCTATATTTATATCAGACACAATAGACTTTAAGTCAAAAATAGTAACAAGAGACAAAGAAGGCCATTACATAATTATAAAGGGATCAATTCATTAAGAGGATATAATAATTTTAAATATTTATGCACCCAACATCAGGGCACCTAAACATATTAGATCTAAAGAGAGAAAAACAGCAATAGAATAATATTTGGGGACTTGAATACCCCACTTTCTACAATGAATAAATCAGACAAAAAATCAATAACAAAGTATTGGACTTGAAATACACATTAAAACAATTAGACTATACACACACGCACACACACACACACACACACACACACAACATTCTATCAAAAAGCAGGAGAATATGCATTCTTCTCAAGCACTTATAGAACATTCCAGGATAAATCACGTTAGGTCACAAAACAAATCTTAACAAATGTAAGAATATTGAAATCATATCAAGCACCGTTTCCAACCACAATGGTATAAAAACATAAATCAGCAGGTGGAAAATTTAGAGATTAAACAATACACTCCTGCATCACAACACTTATGTGATGCAGCAAAACCAGTTCTAAAAGGGATGTTTATAGCAATAAAAACCTACATTAAATAAAAAGAAAGTTCTCAAGGAAAGGCAGTAAAAGAGATCAGTCAAACTAAGAGCTATTTTTTTTTTTGGAAAACAGGTAAACAAAACTGACAAATCTTTAGCTACACTAATTTAAAAAATAGAGAAGACTCAAATAAATAAAATTATAAATAAAAAGAGACATTTTAACTGATACTACAGAAGTACAAATGATCATATAAGACTACTATGACAAATACACACCAACAAATTAGATAACCTAGAAGAAATGGATAAATTCCTAGAAACATAAAACCCACAAAGACTGAATCATGAAGAAAAAAATATGAGCATAGCAATAATGAATAAATACATTGAATCAATCAAAAACTTCCCAACAACAACAAAAAAGCCAAGGACCCAATGGCTTCAGGGTGAATTCTACCATTTAAAGAATTAATACCAATATTTCTGGAACAATTCTGAAAAATTAAAGAGGAAAGAATACTTCCAAACTCATTTTATGAGACATGCATTACTCTGATACCAAAGTCAGACAAGGACAATACAGGAAAAGAAAATTACAGGCCAATATCCTTGATAAGCATAGATGCAAAAATCCTCAACAAAATATTAGCAAACCAAACTCAGCAACACATTAAAAGGCTTATACATCATGTGGAAAACAACATGGAATTCCTCAAAAAAAATTAAAAATAGAACTACCATATGATCTAGTTATTACACTAATTGGTGTTTATCCAAAGAATATGAAAACACTAATTCAAAAGGATATATGCACCCTTATGTTTACTGTAGCATTATTTACAATAGCCAAATTATGGAAGTAGCTCAAATGTTCATTAATGAATGGGCAAAGAATATGTGAGATATATAGATAGATACATGGATGGATAGATAGATAGATACAGACAGACAGACAGATAGATATAAAGGAATATTATTCAGGCATAAAAAAGAATGAAATCTCACCATTTGCAATAACATGGATGGATCTGGAAAGTATAATACTAAGTGAAATGAGTCCGTCAGAGAAAGACAAATACCATGTGATTTCACTCATATGTGGAATTTAACAAACAAAACAAACAAAGGAAAGAAAGAGAGAGACAAACCAAAAAATAGACCCTTTTTTTTGAAAGCTTTTTTTTTGAGAGAGAGAGAGAGAGAGAGAGAGAAAGAGAGAGAGAGAGAGAAGGGAATGTCAGAGAGAGAGCCCAAGCAGGCTCCATACTGTCAGCGAAGAGGCCCACGAGGAGCTCAAACCTATGAACAGTGAGATCATGACCTGAGCCAAAGCCAATAATCAGATGCATATCTGACTGAGGCATCCAAGCACCTCATCCCCCCAAAAAAAGACTCTTAACTATAGAAAACAAAATGATGGTAGTCAGAGGGAAGGCAAGGAGGGGAATGGGTGAAGTCAGTGACAAGGATTAAGAGTACACTTATATTGATGAACAATAAGTAATACATAGAATTATTGAATCACTACATTGTACACCTGAAACTAATATAATACTGTATGTTAACTGTACCAGAACTAAAATAAAATAAATAAGGATCATACATCATGATCAAATGTGACTTATTCCTGGGATCCATGGATGGTTCGATATACATAAATCTATCAATGTGATATACCACATCAACAGAACAAAGGATAAAAATTAAACGAACATCTCAATAGGTGCGGTAAAAGCATTTGACAAAATTCAACACCCTTTTATGATTAAAAACTCTCAACAAATTAGGTATAGATGGGATGCACTTCAACAGCAAAGGAAACTATCAACAAAATGAAAAAGCAATGAGAGTCACTAGAGCAGGCATCTCTGATGGTGGATTCCCATTATTTAACATAATACTGTCCTAGCCAGAGCACCTAAGGAGAAAAAAGAGAGAGAGAGAGAAGAAATAAAAAGCATTCAAATCAGAAAGGAAGAAGTAAAGCTGTCTCTCTTTGCAGATGACTTTATCTTTTATATAGAAAACCCTAAAGATCACCAAAAAATTTTAGAACAAATGAACTCAGCAAAGTTAAAGGATTCAAAATTAATACACAAAAATCAGTTATGTTTCTATACAGTAACAATGAACTATTAGGAAGAGAAATTAAGAAAGGAATCCCATTCACAATTACATTAAAAGAATAAAATACTTAGAAATAAATTTAACCAAGGAAGTGAAAGATCCGTATACTGAAAACTATAAAACAAGAAATTGCAAGAAATTGAGGAAGATGAAAACAAATGGCAAGATATCTTGTGTTCATGGGCTAGATTAATAATATTGTTAAAATTGGGACACCTGGGTAGCTCAGTCAGTTAAGCGTCCCACTCTTGATTTCAGCTCAGGTCATGATCTCACTGTATGTGGGATCGAGCCCCACATTGAGCTCCATGCTAAAAGCATAGAGTCTGCTTGGGATTCTCTCTCTCTCTCTCTCTCTCTCTGCCTCTCCCCTGCTTGTATGCTCTCTCTCTCTCTTTAAAAATAAAGTAAAAAAACAATATTGTTAAAGTTGTTAATAACAGTATTGTTGATATTGTTAATATTGTTAAAATTCTATTGTTAAAATGACCTAAGGTGATCTATAGATTCAGTGCAATCCCTACCAAAATTCCGATTTGGCAATTTTCCACAGAAATAGAAAAAACAATTCTAAAATTCATACGGAACCACAAAAGACCCTGAATAGCCAAAGCAATCCTGAGAAAGAAGAGCAAAGCTGGAGGCATCACACCTCCTGATTTCAAACTGTATTACAGAGCTATAGTAATCAAGACAGTATTGTACTAGCATATAAACAGACACAGACCAATAGAACAAAATCAAGAGCCCAGAAATAAACCCACCCGTCAACTGATCTTCGATTAGGTCATTAAAAACACACAATGAAGAAAGGATAATCTCTTCAATAAGTGGTGTTGGGAAAACTGGACATTCACATACCAAAGAATGAAACTGGGCCTCTATCTTATATCATACACAACAATTAACTCAAACTTGATTAAAGATTTAACTATAAGACCTGAAACCATGAAACTCCTAGAAGAAAACACAGGGAAAAATGTTCTCTGACAATGGTCTCAGGAACAATGTTTTGGATATAACACCAAAAACATAGGCAATAAAAAGCAAAACAAACAAGTTAGTATACATTTAACTAAAAAGTTTTTTACAAATTAAATAAGTAAGTAAGTAACTAAATAAATAAATAAAATTAAAAGGCAACATACAGAATGGGAGAAAACATTTTTAAACCATATATCCAGCAAGGGGTTAATGTCCAAAATATAAATATTTACATAACTTAATAGCAAAAGAACAAATAACCCAATTGATAATGTCCAAAATATAAATATTTACATAACTTAATAGCAAAAGAACAAATAACCCAACTGAAAATGGGCAAAGGACCTGAATAAATAAACATTTTTCAGAGAAGACATACAAATTACCAACAGGTACATGAAAAGGTGCTCAACATCACTAATCATCAAAGAAATGCAAATCAAGACCACAGTGAGATACTACCTCACACCTGTTAGGATGGCTTTCATCCAAAAGACAAGAGCAAGTATTGGTGAGAATGTGGGAAAAAAGGAACTCTTGAACACTGCTGATGGAAATGTAAACTGGTATAAGCCATATGGGAAGCAGTATGGAGATTCGTCAAAAACTTAAAAATGGAACTACCATATGACCCGGCAATTCTACTTCTGGGTAAATATCTTAATGAAATGAAATCACTATCTGGAAGAGATACCTACACTCCCATGTTCATTGCCGCATTATTCACAATAGCCCAAAGGAGCTCTGTTGGCTCCCTCAGGCCATCTGCCTAGATGCTTCATCTATCCATCCCTACTCTACTGCTGCCATGCCATTGTGGATGCTGCACCATTTTTAGATGCTTGACACCTGGCCTGCCTTCAATTAGAAAGCAAAGCACACATCCTGCCTGTTGTCAGAAGCCCAAATCTATATATGGTTTGGAACACACATACACCTCTGATCTTCACCCCTGGCCTCAGCTCCACTTGGGAGTCAGAGCACAGGACCCTTTCTCAGAGAAACTCGGTGGTACTGAACTGTCTTGCCTTCCAATTCTCTTCTCTCCCCTGTCTGTAGGATCCTTAGTTCCTCTCCAACAAGGAAAGCAGCTCTGACATCCACATGCATTCCTTCCAATCTAATGTGTTAATGGCGAAAGTTTCAAGCACTGAGTCTTTCAGGATCTTAGCTTTTGATGTTTAAAATTCAGCCTTTTGAAATCAAAATTTTTTCTTTCAAACTGGAAAAAAGGCCCATTTTGAAACTCAAACCTGAGAATTGCTTCCTCATTTTTTTCTCTGGGTAATACTCCTTACCAGAGGAAATTGATGTCTCTGATTTGATATAAATGGGAGAAGAGCTACCAGAATTAAAAGTAACTACTAACAGGATGGTTAAAATTGGTTGATACTAAAATATTATGCCTCATCTGTGAGTATTGCTTACCAAAGGATTTTGGTCCTTTCTGGCTATGCATACATTCAACTTGGCAGGAATACAGCCTATAAGTACTGCTCTGGCCCACATCAGCCTTTCTTTTTTCTATTTGTTGGCAATATCTGGTTATATAAAATGTTTATATTTTCAGGAACATTTGGTCCCCATCACTATTCAAGTGACTTGGATTCAGAACCACCAGATCCATAGAATATGTGGATAAAATGTAGAGCCAGCCTATTCAGTAGTTTCCAATACTAGCCAAGAAAACACTGGCACCAAGCAGGAAAAACAAAAATGGAAAAGATGTAAGTGTTTAAGAATTATTAACTGAGTATCATTCTTTGAAGCAAATAAGAATGTAAAAATTCTCTATCAGTAGCAAAGCTCATTAGTTCTTTTAATGTGTCAAGTGAAATGCCACAGATTCCTCCTGTATTTCCAAGAATGTTTTGTTATACTTGACAATTTTTCATTGAAATTTACTAAAATAACTCTGAAAGAAACCTCTATTGTACAGCTGCAAGCCTTGAAGCAAATGTGAGTTTGGCTAAGCTCAGTGAGGAGAATTTACATCTGTGTCAAGCTACCCTGGCTTATAATTCTTTTCCTAAATTACAAACAACTTTGATTAAAGTGAATACTGCTTTTTTTTTTTATCAACCACAGTTAAATGAGATCTATACAGAAGCCATTACAATCTGAAACTCACAGAAGCCCTAATGTCAGTGTTTCAGCAATTTCAGTGTTCAATAATTCGTAGAGTCCTATTGTCTCTGGGTTAGATACAAGTCAAAGAAAGAAAAGAGTCAGGTGATTCATAGAAGCCTAAGACAAAGAGGTCATTCAGTTCATTTGAAGGATCATATTTCAGTCTCCCCAGGGGATGACAAATCATCCTATTTCAAAAATCTATAACCTTCTCAAATTACTGATTCTAATAGTCTATGTTCTTTGTGTTTTTTCTTTAAATCTTTCCTGTTTATAAAATTAATACTTTAAATGTACATAATATAGAAAATAATAAAGAGGACCTCTCCCTCTCTGCCCTCATGATACTGGCACCCCATGCTAATCATAATGAAATACAAGCAGAGTTTGAACACTTGAATCCATGAGTGATTCAGATGTAGCTGGGGTTTATTTCTGCAACTTCAGAGACCTGTCCTCCAGAACCTTATTTGGAGGAATATTGGGAAGCCTTCAGGAGGGAACTCTCCTGAAGGAGTGCCCATGATAAGCCTGATCTGGTGAGAAAGCTCTTAGGGGTGGAGGAAGGGATGGTGCATCACACACTGTGCAGTGGACTTGCCTATTCGATCACTATCCGAGCCCTACGAGGGTATGGGGTGGATGCTGTGAATAAAGACTGTAAAAGCAACTTCACTATACTCTGACACACTGGGGCCCAGACACCACTTCCTTAAGACTCCTTTGCAGATTATGACAGAGAGCCTTCCTGGGGCCCAGAAATGGCTTGAGCACATCTGTGATGAGCCTGGCACAGGGGTCTAGCCTCAGTGCCTAGTGGGATCATCCTAGCTGGTGAACATATATAAGAACCTTGCACCTCCAGAACTCCAAAATATATTTGGAACACGTTTTGTAAAAAGCCTAAGTTCTATATAAAATGGAAAATAAGCATGGCCGGGGGGGAAATAAGGGTTTTTACTGTTAGTGTAAACTCATTAGTGTCTACAGGCAGGTGAGGGCTATGAAATAATATTAAATAGTCATAATTTTTCATGATACTGGGGTTTCGTTTTCTGAGGTGTTTTGTATCCTGTTCTTCCTGATACTTTTTATTTAAATTACATCATGAACAGTTTATTTCTCTTGAAAACATGCTTTTTTTTTTTAAATTAGCTCCTAGATTTCTAGTCTTGGATCAAATTTCCCCTAATCCTAAGTGAAGCAGCTTGACATATTGGGTGGGAGGGCAACTAGACTTTGAGTTCAAATATTTAGTTTTGAGTGCCAGATCTATCATTTGCCTGCATTATCTAGCCCTTCAGTTACTTAATCTAGAAGAGGAAGGAAATAATACATATGTCATGGGACAAAATAGGCTTAGTAAAATATATGGAAAGTACAGATATCTTAAACTTCTATTATCTATCTATGTTTTTGTAAAACTTTATAGATTCCTTTATCATGACATACATGCTATTTTTCAATGATTTGTCTTTACATCCATTTCTTCCTCTAGACCATGAGCTTTCTGAAGGGATAGAAGACTCATTTGTGTTTGTGTGCCCGAAGCCTACCACAATTTCTGACATACAGTAAATGCTAGATGATTATTTCATAAGTGAGTGGATAAATAAATGAATGGTACCTGATATTATTTTACTTACACATTTAAAAAAATAACCTCCTGTATACTATCTTACTGAATCCTCACAACAATCCTTGGGACAAGCTTGGTAGATACCATGAGTCGCTGAAATAAAATGCTGGAGGAAGCTCAAACATCTGACACCTTCTGGTCTTTGCTGGTTGTATCCATTGCTTCTAACAGATAAAAGTGGGCTCAATCTTTAAACTATGATGTTAGTACCACATCCTTGTTCTCCACTCTCTTCTTCTATAGCTCTACCAGAGTCCACTCTGAGAATGCTTGCTATGTCCGCAACCCTCTTCTAAAGAGTTCCTGCCCATAGATTTTTGCTTAAGTCGCTGTAGTTGATTCCTTAAACTTGTGTGGCCATGTGTTATACCACATATTTTACTATCTGACTTTGTGTTTTGGACCGGGGGAGGGACCCGACCAAAAGGCAATAAATCCCTGAACTGACCATCAGTCCATAAAGAGGCCTTATATGTCAGCTTTGTCCAACATGGATGACAGTTAATATTGGGCTCCCCAAAACATCACCAAAACAACCTGCTAATAAGAGAAATATGAGTTTATTGTTTACCTACTTGGCTTATCTACTGAGTGAGAGAGAACATCACCTCAACAGTTTTAGTAGCATCATAAAAAGGGAACAGCAAAGTCAAGATGTTGATTGAAATTTTTAAGTTTAAGATGGGTCCTTTTAATCAGTGGAAGAGATGTAATTCAGGGGTCAGTCAGGACTACAATATAATAATTTAGGAGTGGTGTACATGACTAGGTGAGAATTTTGAGGGGAAGGGTTCAAAGAGTCTTGGGTCCCACTGGTTTTTTTTTTTTCCTGTTTCAAGTTTTTATTTAAATTCAAGTTAGTTAACATAAAGTGTAATATTAGTCTCAGGAGTAGAATTTAATGATTCATCACTTACATATAACACCAGTGCTCATCACAACAAGTGTGCTCCTTAATATCCATAACCCATTTAATCCCTCTCCTGCCTATCTCCCCTCTAGCAATGCTCAGTTTGTTCTCTATAGTTAAAAGTCTGTTTTATGGTTTGCCTGCTCTTTTTTCCAACATGTTCATCTTCTTCATATATTAAATTCCATATGGTATTTGTCTTTTTCTGACTGACTTATTTTGCTTAGCTCAATATATTCTAGCTCCGTACATGTCACTGCAAATGGAAAGATTTTATTCTTTGTTGTGGCTGAGTAATATTTATCCTTTTATCTTTATCCATTTATCAGTTGATGGGCATTTGGGCTCTTTCCTTACTTTGGTCATTGTTGATAATGCTGCTATAAACATCAGGTGCCTGTATCCCTTCGAATCTGTATTTTTGTATCCGTTAGGTAAATACCTAATAGTGCAATTCCTGGGTCATAGGGTAGTTCTATTTTTAGGTTTTTGAGGAAACTCCAGATTGTTTTCTAGATGGTCTGTACCAGTTTGCATTCTCACCAACAGGGCAAGAGGGCTCCCTTTCTCCACATCCTCACCAACATCTGTTGTTTTCTGTGTTACTAGTTTTACCCGTTCTGACAAGTGTAAGATGGTATCTCATTGTAGTTTTTGATTTGTATTTTCCTGGTGATAAGTGATGCTGAACATCTTTTCACATGTCTGTTAGCCATCTGTATGTCTTCTTTATAAAAACATCCCATGCTCATGGATTGGACAAACAAATACTGTTGAAAATGTCTATACTACCCAAAGCAATCTACAGATTTAATGCAATACTTATCAAAATACCACCAGCATTTTTCACAGAGCTAGAACAAACAATCCCAAAATTTATATGGAATCACAAAAGGACCCCAGATAGCCAAAACAATCTTAAAAAAAGAAAAGCAAAAGTGGAGGCATCACAATTTCACACTTCAAGCTATATTTCAAAGCTGTATTCATCAAGTTAGTAAGGTACTGGCACAAAAACACATAGATCAATGGAACAAAATAGAAAACCCAAAAATGGACCCACAACTATATTGTCAACTAATCTTTGACAAAGCACGAAACAATACCCAGTGGAAAAAAAGACAGTCTCTTCAACAAATGATGTGGGAAAAATTGGACAGCAAAATGCAGATGAATGAAACTGGACGACTTTCTTATACCACACACAAAAATAAATTCAAAATGGATGAAAGACCTAAATGTGAGACAGGAAACTATCAAAATCCTAGAGGAGTAAACAGGCAGCAACCTCTTTGACACTGGCCATAGCAACTTCTTACCAGACACGTCTCTGGAAGCAATGTAAACAAAAGCAAAAATGACCTCTTGGGATTTCATCAAGATAAAAATCTTCTACACAGTGAAGGAAACAGTCAACAAAACTAAAAGGCAACCTTTGGAATGGGAGAATTATTTGCAAATGACATATCAGATAAAGTGTTAGTATCCAAAGTCTATAAAGAACATATCAAACTCAACACCCAAAAAACAAAAAAATCCAGTTAAGAAATGCACACAAACTGGTTTTTGATAAATTCTATTGAAGAGTTGATGGACCTTTCAGGAAGTTACTGGAATGAACAATAAAGTTATTTACAACTTTTATCTTCCTGGGGAGAGTCTCCTGAAATAGTAAAGTTATGCTTATGGAAACAGTCAGCTCTGTGAATGGTTTTGGTTCTCATCACAAAGCAGAAGAAGCAAACCAGTAAGCAAAAGCATAAGGTGGAGGAACATTATACAGAGCAGAAACAGAAAATCTGAATCACACTGATGGTGAAGGGGCCAGAAGAGCAACCAAAGTGCATATTTTTTTCTCCCCAGTTGAGCCCGCTTTGCCCTCAGATAATGTGGGCCATCATGCAGCCCATCCCCTAACTGTTACTATTTTCTTTATGTTGAGCAAAATGAATGAACCAACCCCAAACAGAGTATTCCATGATAAGCCTTAGGCTCACAAGTTTACATTCTCCCTTACAGTACCATTCAACAAAGCTTTGGAGTTGATGAGATCCCAGCTGGATAGGAGAGAAACAAATCACCAAATCAAGAAATTATGGATTCTGCTGGCATATTTTACACTTCCCTGGTATCAAGCAGGCAAAGTAAGCCCATTATGAAATGACTATCAGATCTCAAAGTTTGCTTCTAACACCTACTGCCTTGTGAACTGTACACATTCATAGTAGAAGTGAGTTTGGTTTCCAGTTACAAATGTGTCAGTTACAATGGATTTGGGAACCATCCCTGTCCTTTCCCTGCAGTGTCCACTCTCTCGAGTAACCCATTTTTCCCTCTGTTTTCTGATCTCTGCCTCCTCTTGTATCATCTATCATTCCTCCCACCCAGCATGAGCACCCCAAATTCTATCATTCAAGAGCCAGTTCTTTTAATTTGGGTTAATCGCAAAAGAATGAGTGTTATGTGATGAGTAGAGAAAAGCCACTCAGAATGAGCAGCCTACACTTCCTCATATACCAAATGGCATGAGGGATGTCATATGCCAGAAATTCTTTGTGATGAGCAAGTTTCTCCTCTTATTTCTCCAACTCAGCCTTTTTTTCTCCCTAGAGCCTACATCTTTCATCAAGATGTAACATTCACTTAATTAAAAAGCCACAGCAAATTGTTTGTCACTGAAATGGCAATAAATATGCTACTAACATTCTGTTCAATTGCCTATAAATTACATTAAACATACGGAAAAGAGTATAGAGTCCTAGCTTTTATTTCTTGAGACCTCAAGAAGAAATTCGTTCAGGCTTACTGTATTTGTTAAAGTTTTATAGTGTTGTTTGAGGCAATCCATAGAAGGTTACTGTTCCTTGAGTAGCATGACATGATACAATCCCAGCTCTATAAATAACTATTAAAGTCAGTCTCTCTACAAATAACTCTCATATCTAGATGGGATCTCACCACTTCTAAAGTTTTGTTGAATGAAACTGCAAGAATGTAAATTTGTGAACTTGCTTGCTCTGTGATCCTGCACAAGCTACTTCAAAATCACTTGTTCATTCATTAAATAAATATTCTTTAGGTTTTAATTATGTCCCAGGCTCTGTAATAAGAACTATGTACAATGGCAAGGAAGATACAATCACTACCTTCCTTGGCCTTATGGTACAGTAGTGTCTTCAGTTGAAAAGGCAGTAGTATCTACTTCCCAAGGATATGAGGTTTCAATGAGATTAGTTTATGTGAAGAGTACCTGATTCAGTGCCAGCTCTGTAGCAACTACCTTTAATGTATTTCTCTTCTCTTTCCTCTTTTGATAGCATTCCAAGTATATTTCACTCTGGCTATGCTCCTTCACATTTCAGAGGCTATATACAGACAGAACAGATAAAAATGTCTCGTACGCCTATCAGATACTCATGCTACATTTCAGTAGCTAAATTCTCTATTTTTGTTTTAATTTTCTATTTTGTGTGTGTTGAGGGTAGGGAATATCTTTAAAAAAGAGTCTGCTGTTTTCTTTTTTTAAAATCTATCTCAACCTTAATTTCCTTTAAGTAGATACTGAGACAAGGATTAAAGAGCAAATAATTTCACTGGAAGGTTAAGAAAAACCTGTTTGTTTCTCTATTCACAACACTTCTGACACCAAATGTGTAGCTTTTCTACACCAAGAAATTCTCTAATTTTCTGCAAATACCAATTAAGCATCCTATAATTTAATTTATTCTCATACTAACTACTTGGAATTAGTATGGACTCCACAAGTCAAAGACTCAGTCCCACACAAGACTGCCCTCCCATTTCAGATGACAATTGGAAAACTGGGCCTCCTATACTTCTGACCAATTGGCTATAAATCGCATGACCCCATCCAAGGGTTCAATAATTTGAACAGCTCACAGAACTCCGGAAAACACCGTTACTTACCATTAATGATTTCATACAAGGGTCGTAACTCAGGAAAGTCCAGGTACAAAAGATGTATAGGGAAAGGTGTGGGGAAGGAGTGTGGAGGTTCCATACCCTCTCTGGGCATTTCTTCCCAGTACCTCCTAGTGTTCACCATCCTAGAAGCTCTCTGAACCCTGTACTTTAGGAGGTTTTGTAGAGGTTTCATCACATAACGATTAACTCAATCTTTTGTCCCTCTCCCTTCCCCGGGGATCAGGGTGAAAGTTCCAGGCATGGCTTGGTCTTTCTGGTCACCAGCACCCATCCCGATGCTACCTAGGAGCCCACCAAAGGTCATCTCATCAAAACAAAAGATGCTATAGGTCTTTATTGCAACAGTAAGATTTCTTCTGTGTTTTGTATTTCAGTGGTACGTAGGCTACAAGATCCATTCAAATACCCTAGATTTTTGAGAAGTCTTTTGCACATGTTCAGCTCAGAGTTGGCATTTCTAAGAGGTCTGCTTCTAAAATACAGGGCCAAGGGATGGTTCACCAGTCCTGATCCCCTCCAACTATGTTTCAACACATCCTACCTGCAATTCTGAAGCCTTGGAAGTCCCAGAAAGTTCAGGGGTATCATTGCCATCTGAAGATGGGGTCTGGAATCAATCTTGCCATTCTACATACAGTGTACATGTAGTGAACTTAGGGCTTCCACAGGCCTTTAGAATTACAGCCCCCCTTTACCCCCAAACTGCGCCCATGTCTTCCTAATCCTTAATCCTTCCAAGGCTCTCTAGTTATCTCCCACTTTCCAGCACCTGGATTTAAAGCCCTTAATGAGCTCAGCCTGCCTTGGAACCACAGCCTTAAAACTTGCTCCAATTTATACCACCCAGTGTGGGTTAGATATTTTCCACCAAATTCAACAGATTATCCAGAAGCATGATTCTGTTACTTACCTAATTTCACATATAGCCAATTTCTGGAGACTTCTGATTTACATATTACTCACTGGATCACATCCTAGGGGCTTAAACACTGACCAAACCCACTTTTACTCTGCTCCTTAGGACACTATCATTTGGGAAGCCCTACTGGGAGAGATTACTAGCCAGGGCCCAAGCCCCTGACTTCTTTGTCCCTGACTGATCCATTCCTGGTCCAGCATGCCTCATAGAAAACCTGGTCTGGAATGACTACACCATGGATCAAAGCCATTCTTTGATTCTTGCCCTCAATAGTTTCCACTATATCCTAAATCAAATGTACTCTCCCCTTGCATGGGAAAGAATATGGCAACTTCAGAATTACTCCAACCCACCTGGCTTGGACAATACAATCTCAGAATATAGCTCAAAACCTATTTAGATGAAGTACATTACATTGGCTTTATTCTGAAATAATTATGCAGAAGTTTTCTATGGAAAACTTTAAGACAAATTCCTATTTCTGCTTGTTTGCTTTCTTCTACTTCACTATTACTTAGAGGTGAGAAGAAAAAAAATTGGGCTTTTCCAGAGTTTTCATCTAGAGACCACCCTACTGAATAAATTCTAAAGAAATGATATGAGGGAAAAACAAAAATGAGGCCACAGCTGATCATATCCCACATTACGATTACACTTGCTCTAGTAGTTTTGTATTTTTTGATATTTCTCACAGTCAAGGGATATGTTCTTTTTCTATTTCTATAAGGAGATGAAACTACTTTTTTTTAAAAAAAATTATTTATTTATTTTGAGAGAGAGAGAGAGAGCATGATCAGGGGAGGAGCAGAGAGACAGAATCTTAAGCAGGCTTCACTCTCAATGCAGAACCTGATGTGGGACTTGATATCATGACCCTGAGATCATGACCTAAGCCAAAACCAAGAGTAGGACCCTTAACCAACTGAGCAACCCAGGTGCACCAGGAGATGAAACTACTTTAAACATGAGAAAAGAAGATGGAATCAATCAAACATTTGTTGAGCTTACTATGTCATTGACTCATTCTTTCCACAAACATTTACAGAGTGCCTGGTCTGTGAGAGTCATCATGCTAGGCAGGCCCTGTCTTAGGATGTAGCAACAAACAACAGGGCATAATCCTACTGCTGTGGAATTTCCCAGGCAGAATACACTTAGATCAAACAGAGGCAATTCTTGTTTTTCTGGATGCTCATCCAGACTCCTTGGTATTCTGGTTGCTTGGTGGTGGTGGTGGTGATATTATTCTCTGTGATTTTATGTCTTTTGTGAGGCAGATGGGGGAATAGGTACAATTTTACCACTTGCTTTGTGGGATGTTGAGAAGGATAAATGAAAGAGATAAGAGACATATTAATTTACATATTTAGGAGAGTGATATCACCAAGAAGGCAACATTGGTTATTCCCAACTTTGCCCCCCTTCAGAAGAAAAACAATTAACAACGATTCATGGACAAGACAGCACTGAGAAATTCCTAGAATATTATTTAACAGTAGCTTGGGCTTAGAGGGGAAAAAGAAACTAAAACTTAAGGTCAAAACATGTATTCATGCTATGCATGCTCTCCTAGTGTTCCGGCAGCAATTTAATGGGAACATACTGAAATCAGAAACCATTTACCCCTCACAATAATGTTAAACAAACAAAACACCACCAAGAGCAACTCTCCCTCCTCTGCCTGTAGCCCACTTGTTGTCTCTCCTGCAGACATACCATTTTCCAGTCCTCACACTCCCACAGTGCATCGACAGAAATAAGAGCATGTGCTCAACCACTGTAATTAGCTAGTCAACAAGACCATGCTGATCCCCTCACCTCCCCTGTTTAAACTAAGTGACGTAACTACATCTGTGGTACCAGAGCAAAGGCAAGCGGGAACACAGATGTCACTGCTACCTCCAAATAAGAAGGGTAATTCTTTAAGATTCCTGCTGAGGTAGCAGGGAGAGTGGTCAGGACCAGACAGCTTGTCATTCACAGACCAATTCTGTTACATTTTGCTGCGGTTAGCACTGCACTGTGGAGACCCTTGTGGGACCTCAGAAAAGAGGAAGAGAGGGTTGGTCAGGAAACTTGATTCTGGAGCCAAAGCTGTGGCTGCCTCAGGCTTCCAAGCCTCCATTTCCGTGCCAAAGGAGAACAGTAACGGCCACCATCTTACCTCTCAGTACAGGAATTAAAATCAGATGGGATATGTCAGTGTGTTTTTGCAAATTATAAAAACATTATGCCTATAGGAATCCTTAACACTAAATGAGATTGTTGAATGTCAAAGAGCTTTTAAGTACAAAATGAGGCATCTTTGTAGGAGTTTATTATACAAGAATGTAATGAAAATCTCTGCACTGCTGGAGTGGTTATCTAGCACTTAAAGAAGTATGTCAGCGGCTCATAAAGCCAAAACTACCAGCAATGATAAATCCACAGTGTTAGAGGTTAGGACAAAACAGAAACTGAGAGAATTGTGGAAAGGGCTTAGTGGCTGGCATAACTAAATCCAGATGTCCATGATCGGAGAGGAAGGAAAATCACTAATGACCAAAATGTACTAAATAAGCCCTGAGTCAGCAGCCAGGGGAGATTTCTCTCTCCAACCCTGCAGCCAGTGTGGCTCATAGGTAACAAAACTAAGGGACAGATCTGGACTTACCACTTCCTTTGCTCATCTGACACATACAACTAATTAATAAAAATCACTGCTGGAAACAACCCAAATGTCCGTCAAAAGATGAATGGATAAAATGTGGAACGTTCATACAATGAAATATATTTCAGCCATAAAAATGAATGAGGTACTGACACATGCTACAAGGTGGATGAACCTTGAAAACATGCTAAGTAAAAGAAGCCAGACGCAAAGGGCCACATATTGTATAATTCCATCTGCATCGAATGTCCGGAACAGGCAAATCTATAGGAACAGAAAGTAGATTGGAGGTTGCCTAGTGCTAGAAGAGGGAACGTGTCCTGATGGGCAATCTTTTGGAGGTGATGAAAATTCTCTAAAATGAACTTACAGTCAACTTACATACACCTATGAATATACTAAAAACCATTGAGTTATAAAATTTAAATGGGTGAATACTATGGTATCTGCCAAAACCTTTATAAAGCTATTATTGTTTAAAAAGTCATGTTCTGGGGTACCTGGGTGGCTCAGTAGGTTAAGTGTCCAACTTCAGCTCAGGTGATGATCTCATGGTTCATGGGTCCAAGCCCCACATTAGGCTCTGGTGCTGACAGCTCGGAGCCTGAAGCCTGCTTTGGATTCTGTATCTCCCTCTTTCTGACCCTCCCCCACTAGTGTGCTCTCTCTCTCTCTCGCTCTCTCTCTCTCTCTCTCTCTCTTTCAAGAATAAATATTTAGAAAAATAAATAAATAAAAAGTTACATTCCCTTTCTGACTCATCCCCAACTAACATTGGCATTCTCTGGCTGAAGCAAAGAGCATCACACACTTAAATCCAGCCTTTTCCAGCAATGGTCCTCCTAAGGGATGGGAAGGAACAGGGACAAGGCTGTCCATGCAGGGACAAGGCTCAGACACCTTGTTACAGGCCCATGCTAGTAGTTCTTAGGTTAGGCCTCCTCAATGTACTTTTAATGTTCTGTCTTCCTTCAAGCTTCTGCTAAATTGGAACAATTGAGATAGTTTGCTTCATCTCTTTTCTTTCCTGGCTCACGCAGAATCAGTTTAAAGAAACAAAAAATGAACCACCACCTGCCTTTCAAAACATATGATGGTTTGAAGAAGATCTGTCTAGCTTAGAGCTAACCCTGGTCCATACCAGCAACCACCAGCTGACATTTCTGCACAAACACAAAGTTATCGTCTTTGCTGTCACAAACGCCAGACAGCAAGCATCCCATCTACCCAAGATAAGTCATTCCCATTGCTCTCTTTCAGGGCACTTTTCCTTCTTGCCACTTACTTCACTTTTATGTGGGTGTTTATTTATACCTACCTCCTCCATTATCCTCAAAGGTCACAATAGTGGAGTACTATTGACATTGAAGCTCACCACTGTGGGCCCCGCACTTGGCACAGAGGCCACACAGACTGGACCTTCTGTAAGCATTTGTTGAAGGAATAATAAAGCCCTGATGTGCTGCTTGGGAGATGTGTCCTGATCAAGATCATCCGCCTTCTTTTAAGTACTATTGAGCAGTCAAGAGTCAGCGCTTCTCCTCCTGTCTCCTTAAACCAAATTTGTCATGTGCATCTATTCTCCCCTTGGGGATCACCCTCTTCTATGTAGTATAAATGGGGTTGGACATATGACCCTGCACCTTATCAGTGGTATAGCCAGGGGTTGTTACTGTGGCTACTCTGATTACCTCAAGGTGGACACATGGCCAAAACTGGGCCAATCAGAATCACCTACAAACATCTCCACCAGCACTTTCAGGAAAGATACTCTAAGACAAGGTTTTTCAATATCATCCCTGTTAACTTTTTAGTATAGGCAATTATTTGTTGTTGGGGGGGTCCATCCTATGCATTTTAGGATGTATATTAGCATTTCCAGTAACGAGTCCCAATTGTGACAAGCAAAAATATTTCCAGACATTGCCAAAAAACCCTTGACAGTGGAAAATGAACCCCAGTTAAGAATTACCATCACTGCAAAATGTGTCTGTGAGGACAAAATAAACTGAATTTGCTTGCATCCGTGTTCCCTGTTGCTCCCTAGAAAGAAGCTTCCATGGAGAAGCCATCTGTAGGAGGAGAGAATGAAGCCAACAGAAAAAGGGAAAGAAATCTGAGAGATGTAGACATTATGATATCTTTTAAATCTCATTTGGATTTGATTTTTAGGTTACCTGCAACTAAAGCATATTCTTACCATATATGTCCATATGTGACTATTTCCTCTGAAGCCAAGTATGACCCCAGTATCTCTTCCAGAGCCACATGTGCCTATCCTAACCAAAGAAGGTGAGCTGGTCAAATAGACACATGATCAGCCAAATCAGACAGACACAAAAACCCTTTGAGCACTCATGGGGTATCATGTACAACTTTTGTTTGTTTTTCTTCATATATTGTCTAGTACACAAGGTGGTATCATCCTTAAAGTGGTTGAAGGATAGTATATTAGTTTCCTAGGACTGCCTTAACAAGTTATCAGAAACTGGGTGGCTTAAAACAATGGAAATTTATTCTCACCCAGTTCTAGAGGCTGGAAGTCTGAAATCACTGTGTCAGCAGGATTGGTTTCTTCTGGATGCTCCAAGGGAGAATATGTTCCCTCCTCTTTTCTAGCATCTGGTGGTGGTCAGCAATCCTTGACATTCCTTGGGTTAAGGCTGCATCACTCCAAGGCCTTATATAGCCTTCTTTCTTGTTTGCCCATGTATATGAGTGTCCTCTTATAAGAACATCAGTCACTGGATTTAGGACACACCCTAGTCCACTATGACCTCATTTTAACTAATTACATCTGTGAAAATTCTAATTCCAAGTAAGATCACAAGGTGAGGTCCCAGATGGATGTGAATTTGTGGGACACTATTCAACCTACTACATATGACATAATAATATATTAGAGAGCTTTATAGCTTTCAAAACATTTTTAAGAAATGAAATAACACAGAAAGGCATGCAGTCACCTTTTTCCGGGATGCTGTGAAGAACTCTGAGCTTCACTGAATGAGGTAGAGAGCCACCTTAGAATGTTAGCTCGGAGACTGGAGACAAATCGGATTGGCTGTCTGGAGACCAGTCTTCCGTACTCTGCCTCAAAAAAATTTTTAATTCATTTATTTTTGAGAGAGAGAGAGAGAGAGAGAGAGAGAGAGAGAGAGTGTGGAGGGGCAGAAAGAGAGATGAGAGAGAGAATCCCAAGCAGGTTCTGCAATGTCAGCGAAGGGCCAAATGCAGGGCTAGAATTCACGAACTGTGAGATCGTGACCTGAGCCGAAATCAAGAGTCGGATGCTTAATGGACTGAGCCACCCAAACTCCCCCTCTGCCTCAAAATTTATCTGCAGCCTCAGCTCAAGGATCTAAACGCTCTTTATATTGTTTCAAGAGCCATCTGCATTTGCACTTAAAATTCTATCCAAAGCAATATAACACTACAGCCAGCAAAGGAGCTGCTATTTCTTTTTCCAGTTTATTTGGCAACATGGGTACTCATTTCTTAATGCATGTATTAATCAAACTGATTAATTACTACATGATTTGCCCCAGAGGATAAGGACAAGGACTACAGCAGAGGACGAGCAGCCAGAAGCTTGGCATTTGAGGGTTTTTATACACCAAGAGCCTTTGTTCTCATATGATCACTACCAGTAGCTCCTGGGTGGAAGCAAAGAAAAAAAATAGAAGAAAACTTTGCCTTGTTTTATGGTCAAATTTTGGGGTAAAAACATTCAACACCATTAGAGAATCCAGAAACATTCAAGAGTCCTTTAATATAAAGGGATTCGTGTTCTTTCATGATTGTAATATCATATGGAAGGACAAAAGCCTAAAGTGAGGCTGAAAGCAGAATTCCAAGGACACATTTTGAAGCAGGGTCATGCTTAGCTCAAGTTATTGATAATCATTTGAAGTGTTGGGATTATCTGCAATAATTTTTGCTCATCAGTAAGAAATAGGACTAAAATTTCTTTTTTAAAAAATTCATTTATTTATTTTGTGAGACAGAGTACGTGTGAGCTGGGGAGGGAGAGAGAGAGAAAGAGAGTGAGAGAGAGAGGGGATCCCAAGCAGGCTCCATGCTGTCAGTGCAGAGCCCAACACAGGGCTTAATCTCATAATGGTGAGATCATGACCTGAGCTGAAATCAAGAGTCAATGCTCAACCGGCTGAGCCACCCAGGTGCCCCAGGACTAAAATTTCATTTGCAAAAGTGAACTCCATGTTGTATTTATTATCAGGATCTAGCCAACTCAGAAATTTATGAGAATAATAATTCTGACTAAGATCTACTGTCTTTAGATAACAAAAAGTTATTCATCATAGCCATACCACAAAGAGTAATTTAAGAGGTAGATTTGTTAAAATTGGTTCTTACATCATAGACATTAGCTCTGTCTATAACTATGTCTGCCTACAGGTAAGATGATAGATGGGAACCATGTTCTCCTAGAATCTAAGTCCCAGAAGTGATGGCTCAACCTTGGAAGGGAGACAAAAAGTCAAGTCATTAAATTGTACAGACAGATGGATCACTTTTGGGGGTTTTAAGTTCCATGTTACTGCTCACATGTACAGAGGACAACTTTGTTCTTGACATTCTGGACAGAGGGCAGTTCTGATCAATTTGCACAAAGACAGTGAGAAGTCATAAAACACCCAGAGTTGCTGGGATATTTCATTGACTTAAGCCTACCCATGGTCTCTCTTTTTCAGGACTGTGGCCTCTGAGATCCCTGATTCCAGGTAATCCAGATAAGAAGTATCTCAAGGCTCCCAAAGGTGAACTAGTATTCTCCTTGCCTTCCAAAGACCTGTTTCAAGCAAACAAAATACTCTAGCTAAAAAAATATTATTTTATAGGCAGAAATTTAATCATCTGAATTGGGGTAGGGAGGGAGCCCATTTCTGCCTAACCTTCTGAAAACGTACCAAAGTATATCAAAACTATCAAACATCCATCCTGTAAGTGTGAAAGACACAAATTTGGTCTTGTGCTATCACATGTAATTTGTGCTTTAAACATATATGTGGGTGATCAAAACAGTATGATACTGACACAAAAATAAGTACATAGATTGATGGAAAGTAACAGAGAGCCCAGAAATAAACCCATGTTTACACGGTCAATTAATCTATAGCAAAGGAGACAAAAATATACAGTGAGGAAAAGGTAGTCTCTTCAGTAAATGATATTGGGATAACTGAGCAGTTACACACAAAAGAATGAAACTGGACCATTTTCTTATATCATACACAAAAATAAACTCCAAATGGATTAAAGACCTAAATGTAAACCTGACACCATAAAACTCCTAACTTGCACAGCAAAGGAAACCATCAACAAAACAAAAAGGCAACCTACTGAATGGGAGAAGATATTTGCAAATGACATATCCAATATGGGATCAATGTCCAAAATATGTAAAGAACTCATACAACTCAATACTCAAAAAAATACAGATAATCCCATTAAAAAATGGGCAGAAGACCTGAAGAGACATTTTTCAAAGAAGACAGACAGAGGGTCAACAGATACATGAAAGGATGCTCAACATCACTTATCATCAGGGAAATGCAAAACAAAACCACAATGAGATATCGCCTCACACTTGTTAGAATGGCTATAATCAAAAAGACAAGCTATATCAAGGGTTGGTGGGAAGTGTAGGAAAGAGAACCCTCTTGCACTATTGGTGGGAATATAAATTGGTACAGACGCCGTGGAAAATAGTATGAAGATGCCACAAAAAAACGAAAAATAGAAATACCACACGAGCCAGTAGTGATACACTGGTATCTAACTGAGGAAAACAAAAACACTACTTCAACTTCAGTGTCCATCCATAGATGAATGGATAAAAATATGGGATATATATACAATGGAGTATTACTCAGCCATAAAAAAAAGTGAGATCTTGCCACTTGCAACAATATGGATGGACCTAGAGGGTATTATGCTAAATGAAAGAAGTCAGACAGAGAGAGAGAAATGTAAACTTACATATGGAATCTAAAAAACAAAACAAATGAACTAACATACAAACAACAATAACGAAAATAGAAACAGACTCATAAATGTACAGAACAAACTGGTGCTTGCAGCAGACAGGAGGTGAGAGTATGGATGAAATAGGTGAAGGGGATTAGGAGGTACACACCTCCCACTATAAAATAAATAAGTCACAGGGATGAAAGGTACAGCATAAGTAATATAATCAATATTATTGTAATAATTTTGTACAGTAATTACATTTATTATGGAGAGCATTTTGTAGCATACATAATTGTAGACCTGAAACTAATACTATATGTCAACTATATTCCATTTAAAAAAATGTTTTAAAATTTATGGGGTGCCTGGGTGGCTCAGTTGGTTGAACAACTGATTCTTATTTTGGCTCAGGTCATGATCCCAGGATTGTGGGATCAAGCCCTGTGTCCAGCTCTGTGCTGGATGTGGGGCCTGCTTGGGATTCTCTTTCTTTCTCCCTCTGCCCCTCTCCCACCCACCTCATGTTCTCTCTCTAAAATAAAAAATAAAAATAATAAATACTAAAAACAAAAAAGTAAAAATAAAAACGATTTAAAGATTAAAAAATATATGTGTGTTTATGTAAACCTCTTCAACAATTCTCCCAAGATTTTACTCCATAACACTGTGCTGATTCAGTTTTTCTTCTTTGAATAAAAGAGGAATGCAAGTAGACAACTGAGCTGTAAATAAAAATTGACATCTCAAAACAGAATTCTAAAGATAAAGTTAATAATTCTCCCTCCCTTCATGGCTTATCTTCCACAATTTCCCTTAACACACACTCAACTAGACTAGTTGCCATTCATAGACCCAAAATCCTTGTTCTCCTTGGTGATATGTCTGGTCTCCCCAGCAAGAATGTCTCTTTTCCTCTATCTTATGTACTTTCAGAGTTTTTTCACTGTGCTTTTTGCATGGCAGGTGTGAAGTAAATTTCCTGAATTAAATCTCACTGTTCGGGGGTACCTTAGTGGCTCAGTCAAGTGTCTGACTCTTGATTTTGGCTCAAGTCATGATCTCAGGGTTCATGCGATTGAGACCTATGTCTGACTCTGCACTGACAGCATGGAGCCTGCTTGTGATTTTCTCCCTCCCCCCCTCTCTCTCTGCCCCTGTCCTGCTCATGAGTGTGCTCGCTCTCTCTCTCTCTCAAAATAAATAAATAAGCTTAAAAATAATAAATCAATAAAAATAAATCTCACTGTTAAAAGTTAGCCATACCCATAGAATCTTGAAAATTTTACAGACCTCATGATGGCACATTTGTCTCATGAAAACAGATAATTCAACATGTCTATCCCAAATCTAGAGTTAAAGAGCAGCTTTATTCAGCTAAACCTCTGCATTCTTTTCCAGTGCATTTCAAGACCCATCCTCACCATCCCCTCTCTCCAACCCATGATCATAAAGAATACAGTATCAGGTGGAATAAATGCAATGAGCCAAATTTTCTCCCTTGTAGGCAGAGATGAGTCCCCAGGAGCCTTTCCTAGTACTCTTCTGTTCCTTGATTAACACTAATCAATTGGCAATTGAAAGTTTCCAGAGATCAACGTCTTCCTGATTTTTTTGGCCCAAAGGCTATTATTACTCAGAAGCTTGAGCCTCTTACCCAATATCCAGGCCACATATGAGTATAATCTAAATATTAGATGGAATCTTTAGCCTCTTGAGATCTGAGTAAAACTGTCTCATCTCATACAGTTCTCTGGCCTTCAGAACTCCAATACTTCTGCAAGATAACTGGGTCTGAGAATCCCTGGTGTGTTTTCTTCCATCTCAGGAGAATTTCCTTCACCTGACACCTCAAAATATTCAACTTAATCATGAAATCAACTTACCTGCTTAAAAACCCATGTATTCTTACCCAAAACATCCTTTTTAAGTTTATTTATTTCTTCTGAGAGAAAGAGGGAGTGTGAATGGGGAAGGGGCAGAGAGAGAGAAAGCAAAGAGAGAATCCAAAGCAGGCTCCATGCTGAGCGTGGCTGGAGCGTGAGCTCCAGGCTCCACGCTCAGCATGGAGCCCAGCTCAGGTCTCAGTTCGATGACCCTGGGATCATGACTTGAGCCTAAATCAAGAGTCAGATGCTCAAGAGGAGGGAGGGAAGATGGCGGCGTAGGAGGACACTGGGCTCACCGCGCATCCTGCTGATCATTTAGATTCCACCTACACCTGCCTAAATAACCCAGAAAACCACCAGAAGACTAGCAGAATTGAGTCTCCAGAGCCAAGCGCAGACGAGAGGCCCACGGAAGAGGGTAGGAAGGGCGGCGAGGCGGTGCGCGCTGCACGGACTGGCGGAAGGGAGCCGGGGCGGAGGGGCAGCCCGCCGGCCAAGCAGAGCCCCCGAGTCTGGCTGGCAAAAGCAGAGGGGCCGGACAGAGTGTGTTCTGACAGCAAGCACGACTTAGCATCTGGGAGGTCATAAGTTAACAGCTCTGCTCAGAAAGCAGGAAGGCTGGAGGACAAAGGGAGGGAGAGTTGCTGAGCCCCCGGATGACAGAGCTCAGTTTGGTAGGGAACAAAGGCGCTCGCCAGCGCCATCTCCCTCGCCCATCCCCCAGCCAAAATCCCAAAGGGAACCAGTTCCTGCCAGGGAACTTGCTCGCTCCGCGCAAACAGCCAACACTGTGCTTCTGCGGAGCCAAACCTCCAGCAGCGGATCTGACTCCCTCCCACTGCCACAGGGCCCCTCCTGAAGTGGATCACCTAAGGAGAAGCGAGCTAAGGCTGCCCCTCCTGCTCCTGTGCACCTTGCCTACCCACCCCAGCTAATACGCCAAATCCCCAGCACCACAAGCCTGGCAGTGTGCAAGTACACCAGATGGGCCACGCCACCCCACAGTGAATCCCGCCCCTAGGAGAGGGGAAGAGAAGGCACACACCAGTCTGACTGTGGCCCCAGCGGTGGGCTGGGGGCAGACATCAGGTCTGACTGTGGCCCTGCCCACCAACTCCAGTTATACACCACAGCACAGGGAAAGTGCCCTGCAGGTCCGCACCACTCCAGGGACTATCCAAAATGACCAAACGGAAGAATTCCCCTCAGAAGAATCTCCAGGAAATAACAACAGCTAATGAACTGATCAAAAAGGATTTAAATAATATAACAGAAAGTGAATTTAGAATAATAGTCATAAAATTAATCGCTGGGCTTGAAAACAGTATATAGGACAGCAGAGAATCTCTTGCCACAGAGATCAAGGGACTAAGGAACAGTCACGAGGAGCTGAAAAGCGCTTTAAACGAAATGCAAAACAAAATGGAAACGACGACAGCTCGGATTGAAGAGGCAGAGGAGAGAATAGGTGAACTAGAAGATAAAGTTATGGAAAAAGAGGAAGCTGAGAGAAAGAGAGATAAAAAAATCCAGGAGTATGAGGGAAAAATTAGAGAACTAAGTGATACACTAAAAAGAAATAATATACGCATAATTGGTATCCAGAGGAGGAAGAGAGAGGGAAAGGTGCTGAAGGGGTACTTGAACAAATTATAACTGAGAACTTCCCTGAACTGGGGAAGGAAAAAGGCATTGAAATCCAAGAGGCACAGAGAACTCCCTTCAGACGTAACTTGAATCGATCTTCTGCACGACATATCATAGTGAAACTGGCAAAATACAAGGATAAGAGAAAATTCTGAAAGCAGCAAGGGATAAACGTGCCCTCACATATAAAGGGAGACCTATAAGACTCGTGACTGATCTCTCCTTTGAAACTTGGCAGGCCAGAAAGGCTTGGCACGATATCTTCAGTGTGCTAAACAGAAAAAATATGCAGCCGAGAATCCTTTATCCAGCAAGTCTGTCATTTAGAATAGAAGGAGAGATAAAGGTCTTCCCAAACAAACAAAAACTGAAGGAATTCGTCACCACTAAACCAGCCCTACAAGAGATCCTAAGGGGGATCCTGTGAGACAAAGTATCAGAGACATCACTACAAGCATGAAACCTACAGACATCACAATGACTCTAAACCCATATCTTTCTATAATAACACTGAATGTAAATGGATTAAATGCACCAACCAAAAGACATAGGGTATCAGAATGGATAAAAAAACAAGACCCATCTATTTGCTGTCTGCAAGAGACTCATTTTAGATCTGAGGACACCTTTAGATTGAGAGTGAGGGGATGGAGAACTATTTATCATGCTACTGGAAGCCAAAAGAAAGCTGGAGTAGCCATACTTATATCAGACAAACTAGACTTTAAATTAAAGGCTGTAACAAGAGATGAAGAAGGGCATTATAGAATCATTACAGGGTCTATCCATCAGGAAGAGCTAACAATTATAAATGTCTATGCGCCGAATACCGGAGCCCCCAAATATATAAAACAATTACTCATAAACATAAGCAACCTTATTGATAAGAATGTGGTCATTGCTGGGGACTTTAACACTCCACTTACAGAAATGGATAGATCATCTAGACACACGGTCAATAAAGAAACAAGGGCCCTGAATGATACATTGGATCAGATGGACTTGACAGATATATTTAGAACTCTGCATCCCAAAGCAACAGAATATACTTTCTTCTCGAGTGCACATGGAACATCTTCAAGATAGATCATATACTGGGTCACAAAAGAGCCCTTCATAAGTATACAAGAATTGAAATTATACCATGCATACTTTCAGACCACAATGCTATGAAGCTTGAAATCAACCACAGGAAAAAGTCTGGAAAACCTCCAAAAGCATGGAGGTTAAAGAACACCCTACTAAAGAATGAGTGGGTCAACCAGGCAATTAGAGAAGAAATTTAAAAATATATGGAAGCAAACAAAAATGAAAATACAACAATCCAAACGCTTTGGGATGCAGCGAAGGCAGTCCTGAGAGGAAAATACATCACAACCCAAGCCTATCTCAAGAAACAAGAAAAATCCCAAATACAAAATCTAACAGCACACCTAAAGGAAATAGAAACAGAACAGCAAAGGCAGCCTAAACCCAGCAGAAGAAGAGAAATAATAAAGATCAGAGCAGAAATAAACAATATAGAATCTAAAAAAATGGTAGAGCAGATCAACGAAACCAAGAGTTGGTTTTTTGAAAAAATAAACAAAATTGACAAACCTCTAGCCAGGCTTCTCAAAAAGAAAAGGGAGATGACCCAAATAGATAAAATCAGGAATGAAAATGGAATGATTACAACCAATCCCTCAGAGATACAAACAATTATCAGGGAATACTATGAAAAATTATATGCCAACAAATTGGACAACCTGGAAGAAATGGACAAATTCCTAAACACCCACACGCTTCCAAAACTCAATCAGGAGGAAATAGAAAGCTTGAACAGACCCATAACCAGCGAAGAAATTGAATCGGTTATCAAAAATCTCCCAACAAAGAAGAGTCCAGGACCAGATGGCTTCCCAGGGGAGTTCTACCAGACGTTTAAAGCAGAGATCATACCTATCCTTCTCAAGCTATTCCAAAAAATAGAAAGAGAAGGAAAACTTCCAGACTCATTCTATGAAGCCAGTATTACTTTGATTCCTAAACCAGACAGAGACCCAGTAAAAAAAGAGAACTACAGGCCAATATCCCTGATGAATATGGATGCAAAAATTCTCAACAAGATAATAGCAAATCGAATTCAACAGCATATAAAAAGAATTATTCACCATGATCAAGTGGGATTCATTCCTGGGATGCAGGGCTGGTTCAACATTTGCAAATCAATCAATGTGATACATCACATTAATAAAAGAAAAGATAAGAACCACATGATCCTGTCAATCGATGCAGAAAAGGCCTTTGACAAAATCCAGCACCCTTTCTTAATAAAAACCCTTGAGAAAGTCGGGATACAAGGAACATACTTAAAGATCATAAAAGCCATTTATGAAAAGCCCACAGCTAACATCATCCTCAACGGAGAAAAACAGAGCTTTTTCCCTGAGATCAGGAACACGACAGGGATGCCCACTCTCACCGCTGTTGTTTAACATAGTGCTGGAAGTTCTAGCATCAGCAATCAGACAACAAAAGGAAATCAAAGGCATCAAAATTGGCAAAGATGAAGTCAACCTTTCGCTTTTTGCAGATGACATGATATTATACATGGAAAATCCGATAGACTCCACCAAAAGTCTGCTAGAACTGATACATGAATTCAGCAAAGTTGCAGGATACAAAATCAATGTACAGAAATCAGTTGCATTCTTATACACTAACACTGAAGCAACAGAAAGACAAATAAAGAAACTGATCCCATTCACAATTGCACCAAGAAGCATAAAATACCTAGGAATAAATCTAACCAAAGATGTAAAAGATCTGTATGCTGAAAACTATAGAAAGCTTATGAAGGTAATTGAAGAAGATATAAAGCAATGGAAAGACATTCCCTGCTCATGGATTGGAAGAATAAATATTGTCAAAATGTCAATACTACCCAAAGCTATCTACACATTCAGTGCAATCCCAATCAAAATTGCACCAGCATTCTTCTCGAAACTAGAACAAGCAATCCTAAAATTCATATGGAACCACAAAAGGCCCCAAATAGCCAAAGTAATTTTGAAGAAGAAGACCAAAGCAGGAGGCATCACAATCCCAGACTTTAGCCTCTACTATAAAGCTGTCATCATCAAGACAGCATGGTATTGGCACAAAAACAGACACATAGACCAATGGAATAGAATAGAAACCCCAGAACTAGACCCACAAACGTATGGCCAACTCATCTTTGACAAAGCAGGAAAGAACATCCAATGGAAAAAAGACAGTCTCTTTAACAAATGGTGCTGGGAGAACTGGACAGCAACATGCAGAAGGTTGAAACTAGACCACTTTCTTACACCATTCACAAAAACAAACTCAAAATGGATAAAGGACCTGAATGTGAGACAGAAACCATCAAAACCCTGGAGAAGAAAGCAGGAAAAGACCTCTCTGACCTCAGCCGTAGCAATCTCTTACTCGACACATCCCCAAAGGCAAGGGAATTAAAAGCAAAAATGAATTACTGGGACCTTATGAAGATAAAAAGCTTCTGCACAGCAAAGGAAACAACCAACAAAACTAAAAGGCAACCAACAGAATGGGAAAAGATATTTGCAAATGACATATTGGACAAAGGGCTAGTATCCAAAATCTATAAAGAGCTCACCAAACTCCACACCCAAAAAACAAATAACCCAGTGAAGAAATGGGCAGAAAACATGAATAGACACTTCTCTAAAGAAGACATCCGGATGGCCAACAGGAACATGAAAAGATGCTCAACGTCACTCCGCAACAGGGAAATACAAATCAAAACCACACTCAGATATCACCTCATGCCAGTCAGAGTGGCCAAAATGAACAAGTCAGGAGACTATAGATGCTGGAGAGGATGTGGAGAAACGGGAACCCTCTTGCACTGTTGGTGGGAATGCAAATTGTTGCAGCCACTCTGGAAAGCAGTGTGGAGGTTCCTCAGAAAATTAAAAATAGACCTACCCTATGACCCAGCAATAGCACTGCTAGGAATTTACCCAAGGGATACAGGAGTACTGAGGCATAGGGGCACTTGTACCCCAATGTTTATAGCAGCACTCTCAACAATAGCCAAATTATGGAAAGAGCCTAAATGTCCATCAACGGATGAATGGATAAAGAAATTGTGGTTTATATACACAATGGAGTACTACATGGCAATGAGAAAGAACGAAATATGGCCCTTTGAAGCAACGTGGATGGAACTGGAGAGTGTTCTGCTAAGTGAAATAAGCCATACAGAGAAAGACAGATACCATATGGTTTCACTCTTATGTGGATCCTGAGAAACTTAACAGAAACCCATGGGGGAGGGGAAGGAAAAAAAAAAAGAGGTTAGAGTGGGAGGGAGCCAAAGCATAAGAGACTGTTAAAAACTGAGAACAAACTGAGGGTTGATGGGGGGTGGGAGGGAGGGGAGAAGGGGTGATGGGTATTGAGAAAGGCACCTTTTGGGATGAGCACTGGGTGTTGTATGGAAACCAATTTGACAATAAATTTCATATATTGAAAAAAAAAACTAAGTGGGTAGTCAGGACTTTATCTGGAGAGTCTTACTTATTCTTTAATACAGAAATCCTGGAATTCCATACAAAAAACAAAACAAAACAAAAACAAAACAAAAAAAAAGAGTCAGATGCTCAAGTAACTGAGCCACCCAGGCACCCCTTACCCAAAACATTCTTATTTTTTTTTATATCTGGGATTCCTAGGAAGGGTTCAGATTGAAGATGGGACAAGAAAGTCACCTAAAAACCTCTATTAATCACTCCTACTCCCCCAAATTTTTGTGGTCATCTTACCTGAAAGGGTTCACCTTTTGTTCCTTAACCCTCTTGGAGTCCATGTACCTATCCTTCTATCCTTCTCTTCTTTATCACCTCTTTTCTCATGAAAATGACAAATACAGTCCTCTCTTCATTCATGTTGCTCTGCCATCTTTCCTCAAGTTCTGTCACCAGCTGACACTCATACCTTTGGTGCCTCACCTTCTACCCCAAGTGCTTATTTAGGTATTTCTCCAAACATAATTCTCCCCCTAAGAGAAAGTATCTTGCTAGATACATCAAAAAAAGTACAGGTTTTTTCCCCCCGCTTGTTTCAGAAGAGAAGAGAATAATTATACATATGTCCAACTCTACCTAGGTCACATAAGGAGTCCATAATACACCCGAGGATAAAAGTAGATGTGATCTGCTAACTAGAAATCAGCACATTGAGTAATAATACAAATATTATTTGAATGGAATAAAAGGACGATGGACTAGTTACAGGACAGATTTAAAATAATCACTCTCTATGGAACTCTCCCTGAAAGATGTCAGCTACCCAAGACAACTCACTACAATTCCACCTGAGTAGCCTCTTTTATAAATTTTCCCATCAAATGGGTCAATTGATAGGGTAGTGACTGATATGACCTAAAACATAGCAAGGCCTAGGGGGACCTGGGTGGCTCAGTCTGTTAAGCGTCTGACTTTAGCTAAGGTAATGATCTCACGGTTTGTGGGTTCAAGCCCTACATCAGGCTCTGTGCTGACCTCTCAGAGCCTGGAGTATGCTTCAGATACTGTGTGTGTGTCTCTCTCTCTGCCCCTCTCCTGCTCATGCTCTTTCTCCTTCTCTCAAAAACAAATAAACATTAAAAAACAAAAAACATAGCAAGGCCTAAACCAGGGGTACATGAAGATACATAATGCCAGAGAAGAAACGGATCTCTTTAGCCCCTGAGGTAAGGGGTGGAGTTCTAGTGCAAGGCCAAAATCAAGTTTAAGGAATCAAAGAAGCCAAATGTCACAAAACGCAACTAAGAGTTCTCACTTGGGAACGCAGCCCTAAGTTTAGGAATCTGGAGAGCAAGTAAAGCAGTAAGAAACAGGTAATCACATTTTGTTAGGGAGGTCAGGGTTTATCTGGCCCTAAGATGTTTTTAATGGACCAGAGTACTCAAGCCAGTCTGGTCTGTGACTTATTAATGGTCCCTCCTGGTATCAGATAGATCTCTGCAACACAAAATGGGTGGTGCCAGTTCACAGTCTAGACACAGCCCTAATAAAGATGAAAAAGGAGAAGTAAATTTATTCTACAATTCAGTTATGCCAGTCAGTGGCACATTTCTTACCCAAGTCACAAACACATTTACATAGTCTGAGATTGCAAGGCAGATACCTCAAAAATAAACTGGAATGAAAGAAAATGGATTTTAAATTACAGAGGTAACATTTCTATTTCATGCCATCTGTTATAACTCAAGTTTCCAGCAAATGGATTATTCACCAGAAATGATGCAAAAAACAAAAACAAAAAACAAAAAACTGAGATCAAAATAATGTTATTGAAAACAAAGATATTTTTAAATGATGATACATAGATAATTTTAAAAGTACTGATTCAATCTATTTTTTTTTTAAACTTAAAAGTTGTAGATTAGTGAATATGCACCAGTATTCTTGGATGGACCAAAATGATGATAAATTAAACCTTTTCCCAAAATAATCCTAGAAACACAAGTGAACATTTTATCTATTTTGCAAATCTCCTAGCACTAGCACTAAAGTATGGGTGTTTGCCTGGAGGATGTTTACTCCACAGATTCCCTTTGAAATCTGAGATGGGAGGTAAAGGCAGGCAAGGATTAGGAGATCTGACCATCTCTGTGTTTCTGCACTGCAGACAGGTTCTCTGAGTTCAGAGCTGATCAATAACCAAAGTCCCAAACTCCCTAGCTGTAATCACAATCAATACCAACTGCCGGTTTGTATCAGAAAACAATTAGGACTCTCTAATTTAGGGCTGGCACAAGTACCTCAGAATCAGCAGTAATGAAAACATTCAGTCCACCATATAATATAGTTTAGAACAAGAAAAAACACAAAACAAATAGGGTGAGACATCTCCCACCCACCTCCCCACTCATCAACACAGCCCTGCTCAGAGGGGGAGAGGCTATTTCAGTAATGTCTTGACTCTAATAATTTACCCATGGCCAGCCAGAAACAAAACGGTAGGCGAAACCTTTCTTAGCATGATAGAAGGCGGTCATTGAGCGGTTTGTCCTCATTCACCTCTACTGACACTGCTACAGAAGCTCTCACCCTCTTCAATGACAGGATCACAGATTGAGGAGGCCTCAAAGTCCAGAAAATGAGTACCAGTGGCATCCTAACTTAAGGCGATTCCTGTGCTCCCCACGTTAGATATCACAGGGGCTCACAATGGGAGACTGAACAAGGGGGTACAAACTCTGCAGACTCCCAATTTAGAGGACAGCACACATAGCCTCCTCCACGCAGGGGATCAAACTGGTAATATTTATCTGGGCATTGTCATCATGTCTTCCCCCTTTTCCTTTCTTCTACCAGTGGTGGAATGATGGAGATTTATAGAAATAAGGAGTGTGGTCATTTGGGATCGTATGCAGGTGACCATCAGCTTTCAAGGCTTCTCAGATGTTGCCACATACTCTCAAAAGCAAAGGCTAACCCCTTCTCTACTCTGCCCAACCCAGGAGGAGAAGAAAGGTGATTGCCACACTATTCTACAGACCATCACTGTATTCTACATATAACACAAATTTGTTACAAAGGGAGGAGGTTTGCTAACACTTGCTTCTCCACTGAACAAGTGTACCTGTTTTGCAAACCATTGACCTAGGCCAATGAAGGAACAGTGATGTACTCCTTGAGTGCTGACTTCAATTTCCCACATAACTTAAAGTCTAAATTGTGGATAATTTTAGCATTAGCCAGGAAAATGTGGCTCTTTATAAATGTAAGGCATTGGAAACAGCATAGTAGGCCAGGCATTTCGTTTTACATACTAAATCTGCAACTCCTTAGTTGTATGATCTTGGACAAGTCCCTAAGCTTTGTAGTTTTGTTTGTTTGTTTGTCAAAATCAGAGGGATTGGAATGGATCTGTGATACTCAAGAGTGATACTCAAGATTATGCACAAGAAGCACCTCTGGAGATTATAGAAAAACAGATGCCACTGGCCAATCTAAACACTCACTCCAGCATCTCTAATAGCAGGACACTCAGATAAGTATCAAGCTTCCTTTCTGTTTTACAGTATTTGAACTATGGTGATTATGAAGTCATTTATTCATTCAGTGACACTTATGCAATGTCCACTGTGTGCCAGGGTTTTATACCCTGAATTGTGTCCCCTAAAAGTCATATGTTGAAGTCCTAACTTCTAGTACCTCAGGATGTGACTGTATTTAGAGATAAGGTATTTAACAGTTAATTAAATTAAAATGAGGTCATTAGGGTAGGCCCTAATCCAATATGACTGGTGTCTTTATAAGAGGAGGAGAATTGGACTGATATGCATAGAGGGAAGACCATGGGAAGACACAGGGAGAAGACGGCCATCCACAAGTCAAAGAGAAAGCCTCAGAAGAAACCTATCCCACCAACACTTTGGTCTTGGACTTCTAGCCTCCAGAATTGTAAGGGAATCAATTTTTGGTCTTTAAGCCCCCCAGTTTTTGTTACAAAAGTACTTTGTGGTACTTTGTTATGGAAGCCCTGGAAAATGAACGCATAGGGTAATAGACAAGATTCTGGGTGTAGCACAGGGCAAGACACAGAAATGGTCCCCACTCCCATGGAGCAGACAGTATAGTGGAGGGTCAGATGAGAAACAATTACAAGCTATGGTAGGTCCTATGAAGCTCACATACTGGTTGCTGTAATAGAGAAGGACAAGACAGGTGGGAGTTGACTCACTTGCAAGGAAGTCAACAGAGAAGAATTCCCTGAAGAAGTGATATTTAAACTGTCAAGCTGAGACCTGAAGGATGAGAATGAGGCAGCTATGTGATAGCTGATGGAAGAGCCTACCACTTTGAGGAAGCAGCAGAGGCAAAGACCCATAGGTGAGAAGGAAATGTGCTTCATTTGGGGAAATGAAATGCCTTATGGCTAAATGCAATTCACAACGAGGGCAGTGACATGAACTGAGGTTGCATAAGTGAGCAGGGGTTTGAAAGGCAGTGCATTGAAAGGCAGTGCATTGAAAGCCATGGGAGGGAGCTTGAACTTTATTTCAAATATCAAAAAAAAGCAATTGAATTAAATTTTATTTCAAAAAAAAAGAACAGAGAGGTTTTTGAGCTCAGCCTCAGGTAAACCATGCCTAGAGCATATCTTTTTATTGGAATCCCATGGTTGTGACCAAAGCATTGCCATCCCCTGGTTGCAATGTACTAAAGTGTCGCTTCAGTTTCTCTGAGTGGTAAATAAGCCTCCTGTGCCAGGTTTAAAATTTATACAAAGGACTGAGATAAACAGAAATGTTACTTTTTAAATCTGGTTAAAACACAACTTACGAGATCCTATTTTCAGTGGTAATAGGATAAAAGTTTATTCTTATTTAAAAAAAAATTGAGGGGCACCTGGGTTGCTCTGTCTGACTCTTGATTTCAGTTCAGGTCACGATCCCACAGTTTGTGGAATCGAGCCCCACGCTGGGCTCTGCGCTGACAGTGAGGAGCCTGCTTGGGATTCTCTCTCTCTCTGCCCCTCCCCTACTTGTGCCCCCTTCAAAATAAATAAATAAATATATTTTTTAAAAACTGAACTCTTTTAAGTAGGGAACTGGCATTTATATGTATTGAAAATAAGGCTCTTGCTAGCCTAGTTTTAGCTGCAGCATGAAGACAGTAGACACCATATTCTGAAGTTAGGGCCACACTGATATTTCAAAGTAGGTGTCTAAAAACCACTTTGATGACACCTAAGCTCTTCACTCAAGTTTTGTGTATAAAGGATCAGAATCTGGAAATTAAAGAAGAGGGTTCTTTTTTTTAAGGATTTTTGAAGAGAGCTCTAAGAGTGTCCTGAGTTCCACCATACAATGTTCAGAATATCATGCTGGTCTACTATATTAATGATATCATATCAATTTGACTGGATGGGCAAGAAGCAGCAAGTATATTGGAGGCATTCTTAAAGTAGTGAATTCCAGAGGATGGGAGGAAAAACTCTAAGATACAGGGTCATGCTCCAGCTGTGAAGATTTTAGGGGTCCCATGCTCTGGGACATCCCAAGACATCCCACCTAAGGGGATGATTAAGGTCAAATCATAATACCTTAGACCTCCCACCACTGAGAAAAAAGCACCATGCCTGGTAGGCCCCATCTCAGGCCAGGACTGAGGGATTTTCTTTTTTTTTTTAATTTTTTTTTTTCCAACGTTTTTTATTTATTTTTGGGACAGAGAGAGACAGAGCATGAACGGGGGAGGGGCAGAGAGAGAGGGAGACACAGAATCGGAAACAGGCTCCAGGCTCCGAGCCATCAGCCCAGAGCCTGACGCGGGGCTCGAACTCACGGACCGCGAGATCGTGACCTGGCTGAAGTCGGACGCTTAACCGACTGCGCCACCCAGGCGCCCCAAGGGATTTTCTAAGTTCAGGAAACCAGTGCTATACCTCAGCAGTCCCAGTTGGCCTCATAGGTGTCTTACTTTTAAAGTCACTTTGAGTCAGGTCTCTGTTTCTTGCAGCTAAATAAGCATTCTAACTACACTGTCCCAAAGTCTCAGGGAGACCCTGCACAAAGTAGGAACTCTACTAGTGTCTGCTGATTGAATTGAGCTCTGAGTTCAATGAACTGTTCCTGAGCAAACCAGAAGGTATTTCCATCTGTTATATCCAAAGTGTCTAGCACAATCCCTAGGCCACAGATGGTGTTTGCAAATACCTGTTTAAAGCCAGAGTAGCTGCATGATCTTAGCAAGCAAAAGAGAAACTTCAGCGTTCTTGGATGGAAGGCTGAAAATGAGAAAAAATAGCTCAGTAAAACTCAAGTTCTGGAAGAATCTTTATGTTCAAATGGACAAGGAAGAAGCTGTATCAGGCGGGTCAGGGGGAAAAAAAAAACTGAAGAGGTCTCTAGCCTCCTCTGGTGGCTCAGACTGAATGGCAACCTGTCACTCACTCAGGAGTCTGTGCCAAGGGAAAGATAGGGAAGAGGAGTGGAAAGAATACCCATAAAGGACACTCCTGAGGAAACAGAGGCAGAATCTGATGTCTGGAAATTTTCTTTATAAGGAGAGAGAAGGGAGCACCTGGGTGGCTCAGATGGTTAAGTGTCCAGCTCTTGATTTTGGCTCAGGTCATGATCTTGGGGTTGGTGGGATCAAGCTCTGCATCTCTCTCTCTCTCTCTCTCTCTCTCTCTCTGTCTTTCTCTCTCTCTCTCTCTCTCCCTCCCTCCCTCTCTGCCCCTCCCCTGCTTGAGTGCTTGCTGTCTCTCCCTCTCTCAAAAATAAATAAATAAACTTAAAAAAAAAAAAGGAAAGAGATGAATTGAAGGAAACTCCAAGCTGTCCTGCCTACACCCATTCCATTAGCTCCTAGGACTCATGGCAGCTGAGAGCTCTCAGCAGAGTCCATCTCCTGCACTTGCCCCCAGCTAAGTGGGCTGATTCACCCCAGGTCAAGCCTCCTTCCTGGGAGCAGCCCAAATCCAAAGACTTGTCTGTGCAAACAGCATAAAGTTCAAAGCCCTTCACTGCAATTGGGAACAACTCTGAAAGTCCATCCTGGCTTTAGAACTGCCTGTAGAAATGATTGGGGCTTCTGCTCTAACTGTACTACAGTCCAAAAGCTTAACTTCTCCCTCAGCCCAGCCCACCTTCCCTCCTTCTCACAGTGGTGCTGATCTCAAGGGCATTCCCCATCGGCTTTGTGCATGCAAATCTCCTTCTCAGAGTCTGTTTCTCAGTGTGAAGGGTCTTAGATTTTTATCCTACTTGCAAGATAACAAGTTAACTTGTCACAGGTTCAAAGATTCTGGCAGAAGACACAAGACCCCTGGGTCAAGGACTGGAATGTTATTACTTATGGTACAGTAGCTAGAATGAGCTTCGTGTTCAAATTGATTTTCCTTGCTCCACAAATCCCACCAGGTGATGCAGAAAACACAGTGGGTTTATGCCACAGATTAGGAACTCTTAACTCAGGAAATCTCTCTTTTTTTATTATTAACTTTTTTATTTTAATTCCAGTATTGTTAACATACACTTAGTTTCAAGTGTACAATATAGTGATTCAACAATTCTATACATTACATAGTACTCATCATGATAAGTGTGCTCTTTAATCCCCATCACCTATTTCACTTATATCACCTCCCACAGGAAACCCTAACCTTTTGTCTCATTTTTTAATTTTTATTTTAGAGAGAGAGAGCATGCTCATGCAAATAGGGGAGTGGGACAGAAAGAAAGGGAAAGAGAGAATCCTAAGCAGGCTCCACAGTCACACAGAGCCCAACGCAAGGCTCAATCCCATGACCCTGGGATCATGAGCCAAGCTGAAATCAAGAATCAGATGCTCAACTGACTGAGCCACCCAGATGCCCCACGAAACCCCAATCTTTTAAATGGGACAACTACCAAACCTGCCTATCCTTTACCTCAGAGGGAGATACTATATTTGTTAAACTGATCAGGAAACAAATCTACCTTATGTCCTACAAACAGATACTATATTTGTAAGCTGGTTTGCCACATACACATCCTTGAATAGATAGCTCAGAGCAAAAACTAATAGAAGATGTGAAGAAATTAATCTACAGTCAATGAATCTACGACAAAGGAGGCAAGAATATACAATGGGGAAAAGTCAGTCTCTTCAACAAATGGTGCCAGGAAAATTGGACAGATACTTGGAAAATAATGAAACTATACCGCTTTCTTTTACCATACATAAAAATAGGCTCAAATGGATTAAAGGACCTAAATATGAGACCTGAAACCATAAAGTTCGTAGAAGAGAATATGGGCAGTAATTTCTTTGACATTGGCCTTAGCAACATTTTTCTAGATATACCTCCTCAGGCAAGAAAAACAAAAGCAAAAGTAAACTATTGGTACTCTACTAAAATATAAACCTTTTGTACAGCAAAAGAAATCATCAATTAAACAAAAAGGCAATGTACTGAATGGAAGAAGATATTTGCAAATGACATACCTGATAAGAGGCTCATATCCAAAATATATAAAGAACTCCTACAACTCAACTCCCCCCAAAACAAATAATCCCATTAAAAAGTGGGAAGAGGACACAAATAGACATTTTTCCAGACATCCAGATGCCAAACAGACATATGAAAAGATGCTCAATATCACTGATCATCAGGGTAATACACATCAAAACCACAGTGAGGTATCACCTCACAACTGTCAGAATGGCTAAAATCAACAACACAAGAAACAACAGGATTGGCAAAGATGTGGAGAAAGGGAACCCTCCTGCACTGTTGATGGGAATGTAAATTGGTATAGCCATTCTGAAAAACAGTATAGAGGTTCCTCAAAAAATTAAAAATATAAATACCATATGATCCAGCAATTTCACCACTGGATATTTACCCAAAGAAAACAAAAGCACCAATTCAAAAAGATATTTGCACCCCTATGTTTATTGTAGCATTATTTACAATAGCCAAAATATGGAAGCAACCTAAGTGTTCATCCATAGATGAGCGGATAAAGAAGATGTGATAACACATATATAATGTGATATATATATCACATATATAATGGATATATGTAATATTACTCAGCCATAGACAGGGATGAAATTTTGCCATTTACAACAACACGAATGGACCTTATGAAGCTTATGATAAGATAATCGACACATCGATTAAACTTTTTTTGAAGGATTCACTATGCAAATAAATAGTATGATTGTAGAAATGCTGACCCCCTTCTAAAGAAGGTCTTTAGCAACAATTTTCATCGTCAAACAATGAACTACTCATCTTACATATTTCCTTTTTCTTTAAGATTCACTAAATTCCCTACAATGTAATTCCAGTGCAGTGTCACCAAAAGAAAATCACATTTCTTTAACTATTGCATTACTCAGACTGCTTGTTAGCTCAGGCTGACTTTCTCTGCTCTTCCATTCCTTGCCAAATACTAACCTTAAAGCCATACACAGAAATGGAATTGCCAGGAGTAGAGGGGAAAGATCAGGTCATAGAGAAAGGTGAAGGAAGGGGAGGCTCAGAAAATGACAAGGATACGTGAAATAGAGAAGGACTCAGAAAGTGATTAATGTAGGGGGAGAAGTTTGGGGCTGCAGGAAAAAAAGAGGATACAAGGAAAGGGACAGTATTATCAGACAGACCACACAACAGGGCAAGGAGCTGGTGCAACAGGGGACAAAGGAAGACCTCAGGAGGGGTCATCTGTGTCTGTGGACTGTAAGGATTCCAAGATTCAGATTTGAGGAACACTGATTTATGAACCTGATGAAAATGTCTCTTAATAATGAATTATCTTTGTGAAAAAGAATTTGGGGCTTTTATCTGGCTAAAAAAAAGTTTCAGATTTTCATAAGAAATAAAAATACTAAGTTTAAAGAATCTTATAGAACTCAAGGACCCAATATCCAGTTTGAGACACATTCCAGAGGGCCAGGGAGAGGGTCCACAGAAGCGTAGCCTAAGGGAGGCTGAGGTCTCGTGGGTGGAGGGCACAGTACATGCTGACGTTTAAATAAAAATAGATCGCTGCTATGATAAAGCATGCCTTGTTGCTTTAAAAAGGGTAGGAGAGCAGGAAAGGTGGTGACAGGGGCCATGGCAGGGAATGGTAGCAAACAAAGCAAGAAAGGAGTAGTGTTTCTTTGCTGATTTGGCAAATTCTCCAGAAAGTTGTCACTAATTCCTAAAATCATAGGCCAGAAAGGACTCTACAAGGTCATTTAACCTGATGCTTTGCTCCAGATAATATGGCAGCCAAACCTTCAGAGAGAAAGAGAGAGAGAGCGGAAGGGAGAGGGAGAGGGAGGATGAAAGGAAGAAATGAAGAAAGTCACATGTAAGTTTTAACTTTTCTTGGTCCAACGGCGAAAAACTTAATTGTCACAGATTGTCCGTTCTCTCCAAATGGGAAATTCAGCTTTCCTTACCACTGAGCAAAGATTATTGTCAATACAGCTCTGTTGAGAATGCCTGGCAATAAAAAAGAGAAATTCTTCAGCCTAAGGCAGGGAGTCAGAATTCCTATGCCATGCTATCTAGCTACAGCCAGAAGCAAGATTGGGAGTTACAGCACTGTTTGTCCACCAAACTCTCCCGCAGCCACATTTACCCATGCTTTGGTCACTGAGAAGAGGACATTCATTATGTGCAGATGCCCAAAGGACACTATGCCACAGACATGACTTATGGCCCTAGGGTAAACTGTGGCTGTGAGTCCTCCTGCAGTGTGGCAGGCCCTAGCTTTAGCCCTGACTCCGTGACTTGTTAGCCTTGTGACTCCAGAGGAAGTGGGAAGAAGGAAAAGAGGATAAAATGTAGGAAATAATAGTAACTGCCTCCTAGGACTATTATAAAGGTAAAATGACCTAGTATATATAAAACCAAACAAACAAACAAACAAACAAACACACAGCTTAGAATACCTGGCAATTTCTCCAAAATACATCAAATTCCATTAGCAGCAGCAATGTCACTAGTATCTATATCAGATATTAGAATTTCTATATTATTAGAAGGTTTAGAGGGTACAGTTGAATTGGAAAGGAAGGAATGGTGGAGAGACAGTGTTAAGTTTTATTTGTGTAGTGAGGAGACATATAGCATGTGCTTATTTAAAATGGTTTAGCAGAAAGGCAAGATTCTCTTGACAACACCACTTACCATCGTTATGTTGCTTTGTCCCTGTAATTACTATGGTGACTACTTGTGAGGTGATAGAGTATCGTAAGTCATAGCCGCTAGCATTTAAGGTACATTCAGCTTTGTGTGCGCACATGCAGGCCTGTGACTGTGTGTACACATGTTTATGTTGCTAAAATGGCTAACAGGTATTAGCATTCATTCAAATATTAGACGAATTTAGACTTTAGAATTGGTGACTAAGTCCCTCTGATGTTCAGAAATAACACATGCTCACTCTGGGGAGCAGCTGGCATGTTGGGGGAGTGACAGTCTGCTGGCAACAGTCTGAAATTAACCCACCTCCTCTACCCACTTCCTTAAACCTAGAGCTTCAAAGAAAGCAACCAACTTTCTCCTCCTTGCTTATGTAAGGAAGGCACTCATTCGCTACCCAGAATGTTTAGCTTCTGTGCTTCTCTCAGTTGGTCTGTCCAGATCTATAATCAAGATAAAACAGGAAAAAAGAGAGGAAGGAGAAGAGGGTAAGAATGAGGGCAAAACATCAATTTGTGGAACAAATGTACTGAGGACCTGCTTACTGTGTGCATAGCATTCAGCATGAAAAACCTACTCTGAAGCAAGGATATTGGGTAGTGAAAAAGCTATATAGGTCAGATTCTGTTAGAGAAAGCTAAGAGTTAAGTAATCGAGTACTGTGGAGGCACTACAGAAACTAAATCCAGAAAGGCATAAACAGGCTGAAATCCGGGGGGCAGAATTAAGTATTCAGGATTCACATTCACATGTCCACAATTGCTTGATTATGACAAAAATTCTATTGTAGAGCACCTGGGAGAGGAAAACCTGTTTCAGCAATGGTTCTTGATCATTTGGATATTCTCATATAATAATAATAATAATAACCTCACACCATAGGCAAAAATCAGTTCCAGGTGGATTGTCTACTTAAAAGTGAAAAGAATAGGAGAAGATGGCAGCATAGGAGGATGCTGGGCTCACCTTGTCCTGCCGATCACTTAGATTCTACCCACACCTGCCTAAATAACCCAGAAAACCACCAGAAGCCTAGCAGAATGGACTCTCCAGAGCCAAGTGTAGACAAGAGGCCCACGGAAGAGGGTAGGAAGGGTGGAGAGGCGGTGCACGCTATACGGACTGGCAGGAGGGAGCCAGGGCAGTGGAGGGGCAGCCCACCCAACAAGGCAGAATCCCCGAGTCTGACTTGCAAAAGCAGAGGGGCCAGACTGCGTGAGTTCTGACAGCCAGTGAGACTTAACATCTGGAATGTTAAAACTCAACAGCTCTGCTCGGAGAGCAGGAGGGCAAGAGGACACCGGGAGGGAGAGGTGTTGAGCCCCAGAAGACAGAGCTCAGATGGGCGGGGAACAAAGGCACTGGCAATGCCATCTCCCCCTCCCATCCCCCAGCTGAAATCCCAAAGGGAACCAGTTCCTGTCACCTAACCTGCTTGCACCGGGCAAACGCCCAGCTCTGTGCTTCTGTGGATCCATCCCTCCAACGGGACTGCCTCCCTCCTGGTGCTGCAGGGCCCCTCCCGCAGGGGACCACCTATGGCAAAGCAAGCTAAGCCTGCCCCTCCCACCCGTGTGCACCTTGCAGATCCACCCCAGCTAATAGTGAGTCCTGCCCCTGGGAGAGGGGAAGATAAGGTACACACCAGTCTGACTGTGGCCCCAGTGGCAGGCTGGGGGCAGACATCGGGTCTGACTGCTGCCCCGCCCACCAACGCAAGTTACTCCAGATAGGACAGGGGATATGCCCCAAAGTTCCTCACCACTCCAGGGATTATCCAATGAAAAAATGGAAGAATTCTCCTCAAAAGAATTTCCAGGAAGTAGCGACAGCTAATGAATTGATCAAAACCGATTTAAGCAATATAACAGAGCAAGAATTTAGAATAATAGTCATAAAATTAATTACTTGGCTTGAAAAAAGCATAGAGGACAGCAGAGAATCTATTGCTACGGAGATCAAGGGACTAAGGAACATGAGGTCATGAGGAGCTAAACATAAGTCATGAGGAACTAAAAAATGCTATAAATGAGGTGCAAAATAAAATGGAGGCGGCCAAAGCACGGATTGAAGAGGCAGAGGAGAGAATAGGTGAATTAGAAGATAAAATTATGGAAAAAGAGGAAGCTGAGAAAAAGAGAGATAAAAAAATCCAGGAGTAGGAGGGGAGAATTAGAGAACTCAGTGATGCAATCAAAGAGAAAAATATCTGTATCATAGGAATTCCAGAAGAAGAGAGAGAGAAAGGGGCTGAGGTGTACGTGAACAAATCATAGCAGAGAACTTCCTTGATCTGGAGAAGGAAACAGGCATTGAAATCCATAGGCACAGAGAACTCCCTTCAGATGTAACTTGAATGGATCTTCTGCATGACATACCATAGTGAAACTGGCAAAATACAGGGATAAAGAGAAAACTCTGAAAGCAGCAAGGGATAAATAGGCTCTAACTTACAAAGGTAGATACATAAGAGTAGTGGTGGACCTATCTACTGAAACTTGGCAGGCCAGAAAGGAATGGCAGGAAATCTTCAATGTGACAAACAGAAAAATTATGCAGCCAAGAATACTTTATCCAGCAAGTCTGTCACTCAGAATAGAAGGAGAAATAAAGGTTTTCCCAAACAAACAAAAACTGAAAGGACTTCTTCATCACCATTAAACCAGCCCTACAAGAGATCCTAAGGGGGATTCTCTGAGTGAAATGTTGCAAGGACCACAAAGTACCAGACACATCACTACAAGCATAAAACCTACAGACATCACAATGACTCTAAACCCATATCTTTCAATAATAACACTGAATGTAAATGGACTAAATGCTCCAACCAAAAGACATAGGGTATCAGAATGGATAAAAACACAAGACCCATCTATTTGCTGTCTATAAGAGACTCATTTTAGACCTGAGGACACCTTCAGATTGAAAGTGAGGGGATGGAGAACTATCTATCATGCTCCTGGAAGTCAAAAGAAAGCTGGAGTAGCCATACTTATATCAGACAAACTAGACTTTAAATTAAAGGCTGTAACAGGAGATGAAGAAGGGCATTATATAATACTGAGACAGTCTATCCATCAGGAAGAGCTAACAGTTATAAATGTGTATGTGCTGAATACGGGAGCCCCCAAATATATAAAACAATTACTCACAAACATAAGCAACCTTATTGACAAGAATGTGGTAATTGCAGGGGACTTTAAAACTCCACTTACAACAATTGATAGATCATCTAGACACAGGATTAATAAAGAAACAAGGGCCCTGAATGATACATTGGATCAGATGGACATGACAGATATATTTAGAACTCTGCATCCCAAAGCAACAGAATATACTTTCTTCTCGAGTGCACATGGAACATTCTCCAAGACAGATCACATACTGGGTCACAAAAGAGCCCTTCATAAGTATAAAAGAATTGAGATCATACCATGCATACTTTCAGATCATAATGCTATGAAACTTGAAATCAGCCACAGGAAAAAGTCTGGAAAACCTCCAAAAGCATGGAGGTTAAAGAAAGGTTAAAGAACACCCTTCTAAAGAATGAATGGGTCAACCAGGCAATTAGAGAAGAAATTAAAAAATACATGGAAACAAATGAAGATGAAAATACAACAATCCAAACGCTTTGGGACGCAGCGAAGGCAGTCCTGAGAGGAAAATACATGGCAATCCAGGCCTATCTCAAGAAACAAGAAAAATCCCAAATACAAAATGTAACAGCACACCTAAAGGAAATAGAAGCAGAGCAGCAAAGACACCCCAAACCCAGCAGAAGAAGAGATATAATAAAGATCAGAGCAGAAATAAACAATATAGAATCTAAAAAAATGGTAGAGCAGATCAACAAAACCAAAAGTTGGTTTTTTGAAAAAACAAACAAAATTGATAAACCTCTAGCCAGGCTTCTCAAAAAGAAAAGGGAGATGACCCAAATACATAAAATCATGAATGAAAATGGAATGATTACAACCAATCCCTCAGAGATACAAGCAATTATCAGGGAATACTATGAAAAATTATATCCCAACAAACTGGACAACCTGGAAGAAATGGAAAAATTCCTAAACACCCACATGCTTCCAAAACTCAGGAGGAAATAGAAAGCTTGAACAGACCCATAACCAGCGAAGAAATTGAATCAGTTATCAAAAATCTCCCAACAAAGAAGAGTCCAGGACCAGATGGCTTCCCTGGGGAATTCTACCAGACATTTAAAGCAGAGATCATACCTATCCTTCTCAAGCTATTCCAAAAAATAGAAAGGGAAGGAAAACTTCCAGACTCATTCTATGAAGCCAGTATTACTTTGATTCCTAAACCAGACAGAGACCCAGTAAAAAAAGAGAACTACAGGCCAATATCCCTGATGAATATGGATGCAAAAATTCTCAATAAGACATTAGCAAATCGAATTCAACAGCATATAAAAAGAATTATTCACCATAATCAAGTGGGATTCATTCCTGAGCTGCAGGGCTGGTTCAATATTCACAAATCAATCACTGTGATACATCACATTAATAAAAGAAAAGATAAGAACCACATGATCCTGTCAATTGATGCAGAAAAAGCATTTGACAAAATTCAGCATCCTTTCTTAATAAAAACGCTCGAGAAAGTCGGGGTAGAAGGAAAATACTTAAACATCATAAAAGCCACTTATGAAAAGCCCACAGCTAATATCATCCTCAATGGGAAAAAACTGAGAGCTCTCCGCCTGAGATCAGGAACACAAAAGGGATGTCCACTCTCACTGCTGTTGTTTAACATAGTGTTGGAAGTGCTAGCATCAGCAATCAGACAACAAAAGGAAATCAAAGGCATCAAAATTGGCAAAGATGAAGTTAAGCTTTCACTTTTTGCAGATGACATGATATTATACATGGAAAATCCGATAGACTCCACCAGAAGTCTGCTAGAACTGATACATGAATTTAGCAAAGTTGCAGGATACAAAATCAATGTACAGAAATCAGTTGCATTCTTTTTTTTTCAATATATGAAATTTATTGTCAAATTGGTTTTCATACAATACCCAGTGCTCATCCCAAAAGGTGCCCTCCTCAATACCCATCACCCACCCTCCCCTCCCTCCCATCCCCCATCAACCCTCAGTTGGTTCTCAGTTTTTAACAGTCTCCTATGCTTAGTTGCATTCTTATACACTAATAATGAAGCAACAGAAAGACAAATAAAGAAACTGATCCCATTCACAATTGCACCAAGAAGCATAAAATACCTAGG
>NW_026057577.1:55212274-55349136 GCF_023721935.1 Panthera uncia | reverse complement strand
AAAAACAGACACATAGACCAATGGAATAGAATAGAAACCCCAGAACTAGACCCACAAACGTATGGCCAACTCATCTTTGACAAAGCAGGAAAGAACATCCAATGGAAAAAAGACAGTCTCTTTAACAAATGGTGCTGGGAGAACTGGACAGCAACATGCAGAAGGTTGAAACTAGACCACTTTCTCACACCATTCACAAAAACAAACTCAAAATGGATAAAGGACCTGAATGTGAGACAGGAAACCATCAAAACCCTAGAGGAGAAAGCAGGAAAAGACCTCTCTGACCTCAGTCATAGCAATTTCTTACTTGACACATCCCCAAAGGCAAGGGAATTAAAAGCAAAAATGAACTACTGGGACCTCATGAAGATAAAAAGCTTCTGCACAGTAAAGGAAAAAACCAACGAAACTAAAAGGCAACCAACGGAATGGGAAAAGATATTTGCAAATGACATATCGGACAAAGGGCTAGTATCCAAAATCTATAAAGAGCTCACCAAACTCCACACCCGAGAAACAAATAACCCAGTGAAGAAATGGGCAGAAAACATGAATAGACACTTCTCTAAAGAAGACATCTGGATGGCCAATAGGCACATGAAAAGATGTTCAACGTCGCTCCTTATCAGGGAAATACAAATCAAAACCACACTCAGATATCACCTCATGCCAGTCAGAGTGGCCAAAATGAACAAGTCAGGAGACTATAGATGCTGGAGAGGATGTGGAGAAATGGGAACCCTCTTGCACTGCTGGTGGGAATGCAAACTGGGGCAGCCACTCTGGAAAACAGTGTGGAGGTTCCTCAAAAATCTAAAAATAGACCTACCCTATGACCCAGCAATAGCACTGCTAGGAATTTACCCAAGGGATACAGGAGTACTGATGCATAGGGGCACTTGTACCCCAATGTTTATAGCAGCACTCTCAACAATAGCCAAATTATGGAAAGAGCCTAAATGTCCATCAACTGAATGGACATTTAGTTTAACACTGAATACTACGTGGCAATGAGAAAGAATGAAATATGGCCTTTCATAGCAACGTGGATGGAACTGGAGAGTGTTATGGTAAGTGAAATAAGTCACACAGAGAAAGACACATACCATATGTTTTCACTCATACGTGATCCTGAGAAATTTAACAGAAGACCATGGGGGAGGGGAAGGAAAAAAAAAGAGAGGGAGAGAGCCAAACCATAAGAGAGTCTTAAACACTGAGAATAAACTGAGGGTTGATGGGGGATGGGAGGGAGGGGAGGGTGAGTGATGGGCATTGAGGAGGGCACCTGTTGGGATGAGCATTGGATGTTGTATGGAAACCAATTATAATAAATTTCATATTAAAAAAATAAAATAAAGTATATTTTAAAAAATCCTACAGATCAATTAGGAGACAGATAATCCAATTAAAAATGGACACAAAAAGTAAACAGCCACATTACAAGAGGATTTCCAAGTAAACAACAAACAAACGGTAAATTATGCACCATCCTCAGTCATAAAGGAAATGCAACTTAACACCACAATGAGATACTATACCACATATCCACGAGTATGGCTACATTTATAAAAACTGACACGTACTGCTGGTGAGAGAATAAATTGGGATCAACATTTAGGAAAACCATATGGCAGCATCTCCTGGAGCTGAACATCGGCATACTCTATGACGCAGCAGTTCATTTCCTAGATATATACTCAACACAACCGCATGCATGTGTTCATTAGAAGACATGCACAAGGATGTTTAAAGTAGACACAAGCTGAGAACAACTCAGAAGTCCATCAACAGCAGAATGAATAAAGAATACACTGTGGTCTACTTATGCAAGAGAATACCACACAGTAACAAGAATGAACACATTTGACACACACACAGAAGAATCTCATAAGCAAATTGTTGTGTGAAAGAAGTCAGCCAGAACAAAGCACATACTGTATGACTCCATTCATATAAAGTTCAAAAACAGACACAACTAATCTATGCGGTTAGAAGTTACAATAGTGGTTACCCTCGGAGAGCAAAAGAAGGCATGAGGGAGATTTCCGGGTACTATAATGTTCTTTTCTTTTTTTTTAATGTTTATTTATTGTTGAGACAGAGAGAGACAGAGCGTGAACGGGGGAGGGTCAGAAAGAGAGGGAGACACAGAATCTGAAGCTGTCAGCACAGAGCCCGACGCGGGGCTCGAACTCATGGACCATGAGATCATGACCTGAGCCAAAGTTGGACGCTCAACCGACTGAGCCACCCAGGCACTCCTATAATGTTCTGTTCTTAATAGATGTTTTTCACTTTGTAAAAATCATCAATAAGTACATGTATGGCCTATATACTTTTCCTTAACTTTGTTATATCTCACAATAGTTATTAAATTTATACAAACGATAAAATAATTCAGGATTTGCAGGGGCAGGATTTGGAGCTAGGATGGCTCAAAACTAATCCCAAAGAGTCCTGAGAAGGCAGTCTACAAAGTCATGAAGATGGTTGTGATCGCGGTGGTGTGTATAGGGGCTGAGGGCATCCATCATCTAAACAACGTAAGAGTCTTCCAGGCTAAGAGGCCAGGCAAATAAAGCAGCAGAAAAAATCCAATAAATTCCAGTATCAACAATAATTTCATCTTATGCTGTGTGTATGCATGTCATGTGATTGTTGTAGCTGATTTTCCTGTCTTCTAAACAAACAGGTATAAATGACTAATAAGGCTGAGTAGGTTAACTTTCCCGGGAAGGTTGCAACTTTATTTCCTGTTTGACTTTCATCAATGAATTTTACGTCTAGTTGTAGAACTCAAGCATCTGAGAAGCAGGTGTGGGAAGCATTTTGAGGACGGTATAGTGCCCAGGACACTGGAAATTATACCATGTAGCCATCACCTATGTGAAAAAGAGTTTGGAGGATTCCGAAGAATCATTACGGGGTCTTAGAGCAGAACAGAATCTTTAAGACAACCAAAGTTGTCTTTAAACACGTAAATGGCTTTTGTATGGAATGACCAGAGGATCTGGCATGGCAGGTGAGGATGTAATGAGAGAGATTTCAGCTCACAGGAAGAAAGAACAAGGGGCTCTGCCAGGACCTATTGAGTTCCCTGGATGATTTCAAGCATGGTCTAGACAAACATCGGTGGGGATGCTGTGGTGGGCATTCAAGCACTGCATGTGTGATTGGCTATTATCATCTTAGAACAGTTGCTTCCAAGTGGGGGCAATTTTGCCCCTCAGGAGTTTCAGCAATGTCTGAAGATATTTTTGGTGGTTATAACTTGGGGTGGCAGGGGCTCCTGGCATCTAGTGGGTAGGGGCCAGGATGCTGCTACACAAATTGCAAGGCACAAGACAGCCCCCATGCAGAACAAAGAATTATCTGACTTAAAATGTAAAGGGTGCTGAGGCTGAGACAGGAGGGAAAGGTACGATTTACTTGATAATATCTAGAATTTGTTTTGCCACACAAAGCTACACTTCGGATCAATAAGCACTAAATTTTTTGTATGTGTCACAGCTCTCAGGGAAGCCAGTTATGTGAAATTATCCCATGTTGAGCCACAAATGCATGATAGATACTCAAGGGGGTCTTTGGTTACTGTTAACTTGCTTTTGTTGCCTTCAATTTCAAGTATTATTTAACATCTTAGGTGTCACAAAGGTTTTCCTTATTATAAATACCCATTGTGCTGTGAAGATCCAAAGCTGTCTGCACACTAGAATGAAATATGTTGCTGAGTTCTATACAATATGTTCTAAGTTCATTTAAGTAAGTGTGTAACATAGTCAACAGGCACATATCAACCCAGGTTTACATTGTGAAATAAAAATAACCAAGCCATCAACCTTGTCTATGAACAATACCTCAATAGTCAGAAAAAGCAGGTCTCCTTGTAATAGGCAGAAGAAGCCATTATTCTATGACATAAGGATGTTGCTTCCATAGGATATGATCTGGATATGTAAAAACAAAGTGTATTCTTTCTTATTAGAGTTAAAATAGTCTCTAATTATGCACAGTTTGATATCAATGACATAAACGCAATTAGGGTGCAATCAAGTAAAATGGCATTGTTGGCAGGTTCCACTTATCATTCCTAAATTACCATACCGGCAAAAGTCAAGCATTTATTAGTGCTGCCGCCAAGCCAATCAAATAGTCTATTCACCTGGTCCCCTTTGGTGTTTCTCAAAGGTGTTTCTCACACCTGGGGAGCATGATTAATTCACGGTGCTATTTTTCAGTTTGCCCTCCCCCAAGAACTGCCCCCTCAGGACTGGGGTTTATCTTTCTAAAGTTTAATAGGACCCAAATTCACTTTTGTTGAGCCCCAGTCTTTATTAACTTCTTTACTAATCCAAATTTTCAATTTCTTGCATATTCTTCACTTATCAGGCTGACTGGGAAATGATACCATTGTGAAAATGCCATTGAGTAAAATGTTCAGACAATGGTCTGTTCCAATAAATTCTATTTCCCAGTTAACAGAGTAAACCAGCAATATACCTAAAAGAATTCAGTTTCTTGAAAGTCTTTCTAAAATATATTACTTACTTAGATTTAATAATTATACTAATATAGTACTTACAATGGGCCAGTCACCATGCTTTATATATATTAACTCATTTAATCTTCATTGCAACTAGGAAAAAGCCAGTATTTTTCTCCTCACTTTACTGAGAAAATGATTAACTTATGATTGATTATTGAATAATACTTGAATAATTGATTTACGAAGGGGAATAAATGCTAAGTTCAAGAGGAGAATCCAGAACTCTGGCCCCACTCATTTAGCCCCTATGGTATGTGTATGGCCAGGGTAGAGTTTATATTTATGTGCAATAGCTCCTTCATGATCTGGTATCTTATATCAGGTCGAGAGTACCATGATGAACATGAATTCTCAATGAGGAACATGTAAATAAAGTAAATGTGAGAAATCGGGTAAAGAGTGGGTGCTGGGGAAGGAGAGAAAGTGGTTAAGAACCTGAGCTCAGTTAATATGGGGGCTTTAAAACTGCTGCAATTTTCCCTCTGATAATAATATCAATACATATTGAGAGAAATAGAAAAGTATACAAAGGAAACAAAAAATATATCAGTTATTCCATTAGTACATTTTAAAGAATGTTTTACCAGTCTTTTTCTGTATCTTACAGGTGTATTAAAAAAATTAAAGGCAGTTTATAACAGAGTTGTTACGTGGATTCTCAAATAGAGACAGACCTCTAAACCTCCTATCTCCAGGCTACAGCTTCCTCATCTGCAAAATGGGCACAAGATTAGAACTTACACCCACTAAAGCACAAGGACATCTTTGATGTATAATGCTAAGTATGATCATCTCCACAAAAGTTAGATATTGCTATATTATCAGCTATAATAGCATTTTTATTTGCCTTCCTACTCAAGTCTAGACTGTGTTTCCCACTTTTCTTAACTATTCTTCAAAAACAGTTTGTAATGGTGCATTTGAGACTAACTTTGTTTCATTTTGCAGTCTTCTAATTGTTTTCTTTAGGATAAAATTCCACAAGTGAAATGGCTGTTTCCAAGGATAGAAACAGGAGTACTTTGAGACTTTTATTGCCTACTTCCAGATTATGGAAAGTAGGAAAGATTATGGAAATCCTGCCAATTTTTCTACATCTTTCCATATTTGCAAATTGATATCCTGAAAGAGCATGCCATTTACACTGTCATCTGGGGTATGAGAATATGTAGATCTGCGGGATTAAAGTATTAGGATTATTTCTAGTATTTGCCATCTTAATTAGTTAAAAATGGTGACATCTTGATTAGACTGATTTTATTCTAATGAGACTGGATTCTTTATATGTATGTTGCCCATTTGTATTCCTTTTGTGAATTCCCCATTCATGTCCTTTGCATCTCCAGGGCTTCGGTGTCTTAATGTTTCAGAAGGATGCTTTCAGTTTTCACTTACTGATCATGTGTTCAACAAATATTTATTATTGGCACCTTCTCTAGCCCAGTTTTAAAACTTTTGTTACCCAGCCTATGAATATTTTGTTTTAATTTGCTTTTCATATTTTGTATGTAATAATTATGATATACAGATATTTTTAATTCTTAGGTAACTAAATCTATCAATGCTCTCCTCTGGTTTCTGACTTTGGCTTTAAAAGGCTTTACTTAGGGCTGTATTACATACTCATTTATATCTTTATAATCTTTTATGGTAAGTTATGAAGTAGGAATCTAATGCAATCATTTTTCTTTCTAAATAGCCAGTAATTTAGTACATTTTCTCTATAAGCTTTTTTTAATGCCTGAATATGTATAGATTTTTTAAATATCCTTGAAAGTCAAAATACTTTCCAGCATATGTCTAGGTGTTTATCTTGTTTAATTTTACCAGAATTTATTGACCCCTTTTAATCTGAAGACACTTAGTATTTGATTTGTTCAACTCCAGAAAATTTCCTAACCTCTTTATTTCCTGATTACTTCTTTTTCTACATCCACTCTGTTCTCTTTTTCTAGAATTTCTATCATAGGTATATTATATCTCCTTAACTCAGTCCTTCATTACTTATCTTTTAAATTTTTTTCATATTGTTTTTCATTTCCTTATTCCTTGCCTCTGAAACTTGGATGAATTCCAGGAGTTTTCACTTACTTCATTGACTGAATGTTCTGCAACAGCAAATCTCTTCATTTAGGTTTTTCTTCTATACTCTCTTTTCTGAACTCCCATTGTTCTTCATGACCTCCTTGCTTATTTCTTTTTTTACAGCTTATTTGTGTATTTATTTATTTTCAGTAATCTCTACACCCAATGTGAGGCTCAAACTTACCATCCAGAGATCAAGAATCACATGCTCCACCTAGTGAGACAGCCAGGCATCCCCCACCCCAATCTTGCTTATTTCTATAGACTTGACAAGTTCCACTCTACCATGTTAAAATCACAGATTAAAAACTTGAAAACATCCCGTCTATTTTGAACAGTAACTACAGTTCATAAGAAGACATCAGCTCTAGTTCTTTAGCACAGCCCCCTCTTTTTAAACAGCAATATCTTTTCAAACAACTAGTCGATTTTGCCTGTTTGCTTATCCTTAATGTGGCATCTGTTCTTGTTCAACTCTGGGAATTGAGATGGATTTTGTCAAAGATTATTTGGATGTCTATCCAAATCTTTCAGATCCAGATAAAAAGTGAAGTGAGAGTTTTGGATTTAATGTAATTTTCCATTCAGAGCATAAACACTGAACAGCCTGGGTCACTAAGGCCAGAGGTGGTCACGGCAGGAAGACTGTGTTTGTTGGGCAGCCAGAAATTAGCTGCAACGATGCCTCGATTTCTTTGTTTGGCATGGTCATCTTCTTGAGGAGCCGGATGAGGCTCTGTGTCTGGGACAGACGTCTGTGTTTAGTACAGGCCAGGAACAAAACCAGACCTGGCCCCACTGAGTGGGACATGCCACACTCAGGGACATGCCCTTATCTCACTGCCCTGTGCCAGCCCATCACACCACAAACCCTCCTAAATGAGGGATTGGGAGGAAGAGCTACCAAGAACTCTCCCCCCTTGACTTCCCAGTCTGCAAGTGGAGAGCCCTGATTCAAATTAGTCTATCCTTCACTTGAGAGTCACTGACAAACTGTCTGGTAAACTGCAGCCACCCTTTCATACTTTCCACTATGAGTTTCTAATATTTCTTTTTGAATATTTTTTACTCAATTAAGTGGAAATCTAGGGAAGTGGCAAACTTCTTGTATGGGCTCCATTAGCTTCTTATCCAGGAATCCCTTGATTCCATTCCAGCCTGCGCTTAGGGAAGTGTTAATGGGAATGGGGAGAAAGCCACATCAATTTTCTCTAAGAACAGAGGGGAAAGTCCCTTCTTTACTTATGGAAACTAATCACAGAATTTTTCTACTCTTAGTATGGAGATCTTCACAAGCTGTTTTTTCTTTCTTTCTCTTTTCTTAATTGAGAGAAATAATGCAGAGAAAATCAGATTAAGGATGGGGCGCCTGGGTGGCGCAGTCGGTTGGGCGTCCGACTTCGGCTCAGGTCACAATCTCACGGTCTGTGAGTTCGAGCCCCGCGTTGGGCTCTGGGCTGATGGCTCAGAGCCTGGAGCCTGCTTCCGATTCTGTGTCTCCCTCTCTCTCTGCCCCTCCCCCATTCATGCTCTGTCTCTCTCTGTCTCAAAAATAAATAAACGTTAAAAAAAAAATCAGATTAAGGGTGTAGTGGGAATTTCATGGACCTTTCTAATTTACTTGCCAGAGACTGAAAAGTAGTCCATTCTTTCAGCCTCAGCAAGTAGAATATATTTCGTCTGGCAGAGAGAAAAGGTTACCACCAGGTACTGAAAATACACAAATCCTCTGATTTTTGACCCAATGATAGAATTCAGGCTGAATTTTTTTACAAATTATGAAAGTGGTCCAAGTATAAAATTATCAAAGAAATGAGAAGGACTAAGGCGCCACATATGCAAATGTATTTGGCATTTTTTTTAAATTAAAACTTGTAAGAAGACAATTACTTGCTTTCTTGGTTGCGCCTTTTCAGGTTTAACTGTTTTAATAAAAAATTGTGTGGGCTAAATAAAAAAGGAAAACTCACGATTGTGTTCTGAATCTCTCAAGCAAAGCCTGTACTTTGGAATTCATACCAGGGAACCAGAGGAAATTCTCAGTAGAGTGCCAGCAGTAGATGTGGCCATAGAGTCATAGTGGGAAGGAGGCATGGTGGGTGGGTCCTCTGGAACAGAAGGATGGTGTCATGGCTCTCACTCAGACTTCCCTTTGACTTTGCTATCACCCACTCAGGGGATTCTGCATCCTTCCCTCCAACTCCCTTATCAACTCTCAGCTCATGACGTAATAGCTCTGGATTGGTAGGGACAGTGAAGAGAAGGTTTTCAAATGAGTCTTGATAAGCAAACTGTTTTAGTTAGTTCACTATCTGCTCTTCTGGGAATAAGTATTTCTTGAAGCAAGCAGCTAAGTTTTTTAGGGCTGGTCCCAGTATTGTTTAACAAAGGGACTCCTTTCCTTGAGTCCTGCCCCCCTCCAACCCACCACACAGCCAGTAGCCAAAGTACTCCTTTCAGAGAACAAATCTATTCATATTACTCTCCCGTTTCGTTTTTGTTTTTTGTTTTACTACTCTCATAAATGGAGAAGTGGGAAATCCAGACTCTAAAATGTCTCATATTCAAGTGTTTTATGAATTGGCTCCAACCTCATCACTCCTAGGGGGACTTTCGTGGGCCCTACTGATACATGCTAACTACTCTGCTCCTTCACAGTGTTACTTCTTTCCTCTGTCACAGACCCAGCATGCCCCCAGGTGGGTCATGCTGGGATTTAACCCAGTTATCAGCCTGGTAGCCAGCAGAGGAAGTGGGTATCTTGAGGGAAGCACTTGCAGCCATACTGGAGGGGACTCCAACAGTGTCCCCCTGCATGAGGAAGCACCAACTCCCAATAGGGAGATGTGCTGCCCTGCAGCTCTGAGATTTCAGGGGAGATCAGAGTGCCAAATAACTCAGGAATATCCACCCAGATGTCCTTAGTCCTGATCCTTTTTTCAGAGCCCCAGGTTTTCCTAGACAGGGGAAGTTGATTTAACAGATCTGCTGTGGCTGGTGATCTCCATGTTTTTAAGGATCTGGATTATAATCATCAAGCCTTCCAACTATCTGCCCTTCAGCTGAGCTGCTTTCACTGAAAGAGCTTAGAGCCTGCTACATAGGAGGTACCAATTATAAATAAATGCATAAGTGAATGGCATGGAACAAGCAGTGATTTGGAAAATGATGGAGGTCATTAAAACACTTAGTTTTTGGACCTAGAGGGTATTACACACTAAGTGAAATAAATCAGACAGAGAAGCACAAACACTATGTGATTGCACTTATATGTAGAATCTAAGAAACAAAACAAATGAATAAACACACTGAAAGCAGAAACAGGGGTGCCTGACTGGCTCAGTTGGAGGAGCATGCAACTGTAGATCTTGAGGTTATGAATTCGAGCCGCACGTTGGGTGTAGAGATTACTAGAAATAACTAAATAGCTAAATAACTAAATAACTAAATAACTAAATAACTAAATAAATAAACAAACTAACTAACTAAAAACAAAACAGAAACAGACCCATAAATACAGAGAACAAATATGGTTGCCAAAGGGGAGGGACTGAGCAAAATGGGTAAAGGAGAGTGGGAGATACAAGCTTGCAGTTATAGAATGAGTACTGTATGGAGATAAAATGTACAGCATAGAGAATATAGTCAATGGTATTGTAATAAAGTTGTATGGTGACAGATGGTAGCTACATCTGTGGTGAGCACAGCATAACGTATAGAGTTGTCAAAACACTATGTTGTGCACCTAAAACTGATAAAACATTGTGTCAACTGTACTTCAATTAAATAAAAAAACAACTTAGTTTTGTAGCATTTCTAAATAAGGCAGAGAATGTAGATGAGAAAATCAGGATCAATGTTTCCAGAAAAGACTCTTTTGCCTTTTATTTTCTCTTGTTATCTGATAAATCATAACCATAGGTTATTAAACAGAATATATTTCTTATATTGTTTCTTTTATCTTTTACTAAATAAGAAACTGCAAATAGGATGTATAGATTATTATGTTAAAATTATTTTACAGAAAATAATGGGGAAATTCAAGGTTACATTGGTTGGGACTAATTATAAATTGCTTTCTTTATATAATGAGCAGAAAGTTGAATATGCCCAAATTTAAATTTGTCATTTATTAGAAATCAAAACCTTGATATATTTTAAAGATACTTTAGTAAGAAAATTGGAATAGCAGAATAAATCAACAGGGAAGCATAGTTTGGGGTTATGGAAAACAATAGGAAGGAGTGACATTTAATATGCTTATAATGATATTTGAGTACAACATCTTGTTTGGTAAATGAGCTACCATTTCACCCTCAGAGTGTTAGCCTTTAGAAATGTGCCAGGCATCACTGTCACAAAGTAAATCAGAACCAAACACTTGAACAAATCTCAAAATCTGAAACTAAGACATTGCATAAAAACCCTTCCGAACCAGAACAGCTAAAAGTAAAAAGGACAAGTGAAAAACACCTCAAGTGAAGAAAAATGACCCTGAAAAACCTCTTAAATGTTCTACATAATCAGATTATTTGCAAATAATAAGATCTTCACCTCTTCATTTCTGATACTAACAGCAAAGGTAATAAATACACCTCCATACCTTTCTAATTTTGCTACAATTTCCTATTATCTATGCCCTTGAAATTACATCTGCCGTGCCGCTATGGTGGAAATGCTACATAATGTTGTGGTAGTGCACATCTCTACCCAGCTCTGAGTTTAGTAACACTAGTAGCTTGAAATCGGCCACAGTGGGAGAATGTGCACTACAGAAATTGGCAAACACTAAAAATCAGGCTTTTTCTTTGTTCAGAGATCTGGTTGTTAAACATTTACCAGAACACCCTGGCAACACCCTTCCTGGCCCTAAAAATTTGAGAAAGGTCCCAGTCCTCCCTGACCAGGGACTGAAATACTAAATATTTTAGAATCCACACCAGCTGACATGTGGTCTGAGTTCCAACTAGCAGAGTTTGATGTGCCCTCTTCCATGATTCCTAGAGCCAAGCACTGCCCGGTGCCATTACTGTAAGAGTAAAAATTGTGATCCAGCAATTCCACTTCTGGGTATTTATCTGAAGGAAATGAAAATTACTATCTTGAGAAGGCATCTGCACCCACATGTTCACTGCAGAATTATTTACAATGGTCAAGACACAGAAACAACCTACATTCCATCAACAGATGAATGGATAAAGAAAATGTGATATCACACTTGGAATGCAATGGAATATCATTTAACCATAAAAAAGGAACTTGGGGCACCTGGGTGGCTCAGTCGGTTAAGCGTCCAACTTCAACTCAGGTCATGATCTCATGATTCATGGGTTCAAGCCCTGCATTGGGCTCTGTGGTAACAGCTCAGAGCCTGGAGCCTGCTCTGGATTCAGTGTCTCCTTCTCTTTCTGCCCCTCACCAACTCTCACACTCAAAAATAAATAAACATTTAAAAATATTTTTTAAAAAAGAAGAACTCCTGTAATTTGCAACAACATAGATAGACCCTCAGGGCATTATGCTAAATGAAATAAATCAGACAGAGAAATACAAATACTGTATGATATCACTTATATGTAGAATCTTAATTTAAAAAAAAAAAAAGCTGAGGACACCTGGGTGACTCAGTCAGTTAAACGACCAACTCTTGATTTCGGCCCAGGTCATGATCTCATGGTTCATGAGACTGAGGGAGCCCTGTGCTTGGGATTCTCTCTCTCCTTCTCTTTCTGTCCCTCCCTTACTCGTGCATGCACACGCTCTCTCTCTCAAAAGAAATAAACTTAAAAAAAAAAAAGCCGAACTCACAGATATAGAGACAGATTGGTCATTGCCAGAGATGGGGGTGAAGTTGCGGGTGGACAAAATGAGTGAACGTGGTCAAAATGTACAAACTGTCAGTTATAAAATAAATAAGTTCTGGGAATGTAATGTACAGCGTGGAGACTGTCGTTAATAATACTGTATTGTACATTTGAAAGTTGCCAAGAGATAAGATCTTAAAAGTTCTTATCACAAGAAAAAAAAAGGCAACTGTGTGTGATGATGGTTGTTAAATACACGTATTGTGGTGATCATTTTGTAATATATACATATATCAAATCATTATGTTGTATACCAGAAACTAAAACAATGTTATATGTCAATTATATCGCAGTTAAAAAAAAAAAGAGTGGTAATTTTGTTCTGATCATAAGAACCAACTTGGCTCCCCATCCCATACCTGTTATCATTAAGTCTTCTCTTTTTGTGTCTACTCAGAGACTACAATATCATCGTGGTGCACGACAAGAGGCAGAAGGATGGAAAAAGATGTCTTTCATCTCGGGATGGTTAGTCATCTATGAAAGGGCAGAGAAAGGATGAGAACAGGATGCTTCAACCACTGTTACATCCTCTTCAGCAGTAATTGCTGGGGCCGAGTTTTACCTGAAAACACCCAAAGGTAACACCACAGCGAGAACTTTTTCCTTGTGAAGTCCAATTTAGCCTACATGAAAAACATCCTGATGTCTTTATTTAAGATTGCTTATTTTGTCTGTTTATTTTACAACCTGCCAAACAATAACCATGGCCTTATCAGGCTAAAGAACGCGCAGCTCTTTCCTGATCTGTGCTTTATGTGTTTGTCATAATAAAATTCCCCACACTAAATAACAATGTTTGTTTGAAAGCTGCCTTGCCATCCATCTAGGTCTTAGATAAATAACATGATGCTCACAGAGTTTCTCTCTAAACACAAGCTACTTCCAAAATAAAACTGATATTTTATTAATATATTTCAGTTCTTCCCACCAGCAAGATAAATCCTCAGCCTAATGTTAAATTAACATTGGTTAAGAGTTTTGGAGGGATGGTTCAGGCTGAGGAGGGCGGTCAGAGGAACATAAATTGCACTAAATTCCTTGTCAAGCAGACAAGAGTCTAAAATTAATAATTTATTCTAACTCTAATTTTATTTTATTTTATTTTATTTTATTTTATTTTATTTTACAATGTTTATTTATTTTTGAGAGACAGAGAAAGAAAGAGAGTGTGTACAAGCTGGGGAAGGGCAGAAAGAGAGAAGGAGACACGGAATCCAAAGCAGGCTCCAAGCTCTGAGCTGTCAGCACAGAGCCCAACGCGGGGCTCAAACCCACGACTCTGAGATCATGACCTGTGCTGAAGTCAGACACTTAAGTGACTGAGCAGCCCAGGGGCCCCTCTAATTGTAATTTTGGATGTGTTAATTAGGTTCTTTCAGGTAGCATGAGGAGGGAAATGATTATGTTGACTCAAATATTGAGAATTGATTTGTGATGTAGGAGGACCAAAGTATACACAAGTTCCACAAGAGATGCAAGTAATTACAGATAATGCAGACCCTGCTCTTAAAAGAAGTTATGAATGGCCCAGATGTATTCCAAAGAGAGTTGTTGGTTTTTCTTCTGAAGACATCAGAGAAACTTTTGGAACATAAGTGCCCTCATGTATGAAGAGACAAGACACAGACTGACAGATATTGGGATTCTAATTATCTAAGCATTTATCACTTGATATCATTCAAGTGATAAATAAGAACCCTAGAGACACAACAAAAGTGAATCACATTCCTTAGTTATACATACTCAGTCAAGAAATTGTTATTTCTGGTTAAACAATTTTAGATTGATGAGAATTCATCCAATAGTAGACTTTTTCTTAAAAAAAAAAGGAATCAGCACATTTGATATTCGCAGAAACATAATTGACTATAGAATTGTATACTAGACTAAATGGAACTTCAGAGCTTATACAATTTTCTACTTTATCATTATTGAACAAGATGATTACATTACTAAAATAGATTGTCTATTTTCACATTAACACTAGTATCATATGCAATGGCGAAAGATTAAAGACCTTCCTCTTAAAATTGGAAGGAAGAGAAGCCAGTGGATCCTACAATTCAAAACCAATTTTGATACTAGGTTCCCAGAGACAGCACCCAGACTCAGTCCCACAAGACTGCCCTCACTTGATATGCCAATGGCAAGTCCAGGCTGTTGTCTGGACAAACTGGCTATAGTAGGATATTCAAATGATTCCCTCCTTGGGTTCAAATAGTTGGCTCTCAGAGAAATATTTTACTCAGTTGATTACCATTTATTATAAAAGGAGACAACTCAGCAACAGACAGATGGAAGAGTTTCATAGAGCAAAGTAGAGAGAAATGGCCCAGAGTTTCCTTGCCCTCCCCCAGCTCACAAGTCTCTGAAATCTCCACAGTGCTCACCAACCTGGAAGCTCTCCAAACCCCATCCTTGTGGGTTTTTACAGATGCCTCATTACATAGGTGCTTGATTAAATCTTTGGTCATTGGTGATTGAACTCAAATTCCAGGCCCTCTCTTCTCCCAGAAGATAGGGCAGGGGGACAATTGAAACTTAAAAAAAATTTTTTTTAATGTTTATTTATTTTTGAGAGAGAGAGAAAAAACATGAGTGGGTTAGGGGCAGAGAGAGAGGGAGATACAGAATCCAAAGCAGGCTCCAGGCTGTCAGCACATAGCCCAACGCTGAGCTTGAATCCACAGACCTTGAGATCATGATCTGAGCTGAAGTCAGATGCTCAACCGACTGAGCCACCCAGGTATCCCTGCAACGGACCGTTTTAACCTCTAATCACACAGTTGGTTCCTCTGGCAACCAGCCCCCATCCTTAGCTGCTTTCTAAAAGTCACCACATTAACATAAACCCAGGTGTGGTGGAAGGGGGCTTCTTATGAATATCAAGACACCCATTTGCCCTTCAAGGCTCGGAAGTGATTTCAGAAACCGAAGACAAGAGACCAAATATTATGAAAAAAGATGTTCCCATTGCTCTTATCACTGAGGAAATTTCAAGGGTTTTGGGAAGCTGTGAGCCAGGAACCAGAGGGCTAAGACCAAATACTATGAGAAATACATATTTGGTCACTGAATGGCCAAGCTACTTACACAAGTTATTTTATTTTTTAATGTGGCCTTATGAGAAGGGTATGGTCTTTTGGATTTATATAGATCTGAATTGAAAACTTGGATTCAAATTTTTTAATTCAAAACTACACTTAGTAGCAAAATACAGTTCAGCTAATAGCTAATATATAAAACATCATCTAGCTGATAAAAACCTTTCAAGATATCTCACTCAAGAATTCTTTCACAATGTGTATACATACCAAATTATCACATTGTATGCTTTAAAAAAATTTTTTTAGTGTTTATTTATTGAGAGAAACAGAGAGAGAGAGAGAGAGAGAGAGAGAGAGGGAAAGAGCATGAGTGGGGGAAGGGCAGAGAGAGAGGGAGACACAGAAACTGAAGCAGGTTCCAGACTCTGAGCTGTCAGCACAGAACCTGAAGCGGGGCTCAAACCCATGAACTCACATTGTACACTTTAAATATATTCCAATTTTATTTGTCAGTTATACCTCAGTACAGCTGAATAAAAAGTAAACTTTGAAAAGTTAAAATAGATAGATAGATAGATAGATAGATGTATATCTATCTATATCTATATCTATATCTATATCTATATCTATATGTATATCTATATGTATATCTATATCTATATCTATATCCCAGGAGAAGAATCGGCTACTGTTAAATAATAATTTCTGTTGAAATTTCCTGGGTCACCTTGCATAGCTAGAACTCTAGCTAGTGACCCCATCAAAACTGAATACCAATCTGTATGCTAGCATGGGACTTAATAATTAAATTCTGACCCATGTTAGGTAGTCATAGTTACAAATTGGTCACTTTATTCTTGGAGATGAAAAGGGATGGTCTGCTCAAAAAGCTGGTTTCATGTCATTGGTTAGAAAAGAAGAAGAGGCTACAGTTTCAAAGCTTGTCTTTAAAAGCCTGATAAAAACATACATATTTTGTGGTTGTTAAAATGAGTACTTTGCAGAAAGTATCATCTTTTTTATTCTATTTTTGCACGTGTATAACACGTGTTGAAAGAAAACTTGCCTCAGAGATAAAGAGAATGATCACACCACATGGAGCTGACAGGACTTGAATATATATTTTCATTCAGAGCATCTAACTCAGTAAATCATTCTGCACAGAAAGAAATACTTTATAATCATCTGTTGGTCCACTTCTAACATCTTGCTTTACCTACTAAACCCCCTGAATAAAAAATCCGCGGCCAATAGAGAAGCAGCAAACATTTTCCTCAGAGTATTTTAGGGCAGGGCTTGCTTTCTGTTCACTGACATGTTTATTGAATACCTACTGTGTGTTAAACTCTGTGTTAGGAACTGGGTATAGAGCTGGAAGACTTTTATGGCCTCTCTCCTTAAAAATTTAAAATGTTCCAGAAAAACAGACCTTGAAACAATCATTATAATGGTGATGAGGGTTACACAGAGTTCTACTGGAGTGTTACAATAAAGGATAACCTATTCCAGAGGCTCCAATCCAAGAAAGGAAGTTTAAATTGAGTCTTGAGGATAACCAGGAGTGAACAGGCTCTGTGAGCATAGAACACCCATGCAGAAGGAAATATCAAAGAGAGGAGAAAGCAGTGCAAGCTAAGTTTCCGCTTTGCTCATTTTCAGATTTCCTGGGCAGTTTGATCTAAAACTGTATTTCAACTGATTTATGGAACATCCTGGACTTGATTTCCATCTAAACTCACAGCATCTACTAAATCAATACTAGTCAAATCATGGTCCCCTTCCTAGCAGCAACAGCTTATAGGAAATGCATGTTCTTGGTCCACCCCTGTACTGGTTTCCTAGGGTTACTATAACAATTTACCATAAACTAAACGACTTAAATCAACAAAAATCTATTCTCTCACAGTTCTGGGAGCCAGAAGCTAGAAATCAAGGTGTCAGTAGGACTGTTCCTTGGAAGTCTCTAGGGAAGGAAGAATCATTCTTTGCCTCTTCCAGCTTCTAACAGACCCAGGTGTTCCTTAGCTTATGGCTACAAAACTCCAATTTCTGCCTTCACATGGCTATCTCCCCTGTGTGTCTTTTCTTCTTCAGGATATCTTATAAGGATACTTGTTATTGGATTTAGGACCTAACCCAATAATCAAGGGTAATCTTATCTGGAGATCCTTAATTATACCTGAAAAGACCCTTTTTCCAAATAAGGTCTCATTCACAGTTTCCAGGAGATAGAATGTGACCATATCTATATCTATGTGAATGGAGGCCACCATTCAATTAACTATACCACCCATTAAATCAAAATCCCTGGGTATGGAGATTTTGTTAAACCGGAGATCTGTGATTGAACAAATTTTTCAGGTGATTCTTGAGAGAATGAGAAATGAGAATCTCATTTCTCATGAAACCAGAGAGAATGAACAAAGAGAAAGTTTGAGAATCACTGGACCAACTCCTTCCCTGCTCAGCTGGAGTCTATTATTAGCTTCTCCTAGTCAACTCTTTGTTACTGCTGGTCTCAAAAAAAATCTTTACAGAAACTGTGAAATGTTCATACTACATTATTAAATGATGACATATTCAAATAGTTACTTTTGAAAGAAACAAAGAATTAACCTTTTCATTTTCTCATAAATAAAAGAACATTTTGTTATGTCTTGATGACAATGTCATATATTAAGGCAGACCATTTTGTACATAGGGCAATCTTTATGTACCAAAGTATATGGAAATCAAATGATGAGAACTACTAAGAAAAACAGAATTAAACTTCATCATTTACTATGTCAAGGACATTAAATTTTTGAACATTAGAAACATAAAATCTTCTGCTTTTAGAAAACCATTACCTATCGTTCCCGGCAGTAATAATAAAAATAGTAAAAACTACAAATGTGAGGTTTTACTTTTTATTTATTTATTTTTTAAAAAAGAGAGAGAGCATGAGTAAGGGAGAGGGGCAGAGGGAGAAAGATAAAGAGAGAGAATCTTAAGCAGGTTCTACACCCTGCACAGAGCCCAACACGGGCTTGATCCTATGACCCTGGAATCATGACCCAAGCCAAAATCAAGAGTCGGACACTCAATCGACTGTGCCATCCAGGTGCCCCCAAATGTGAGATTTTAAGGGTTTTTTTGTTTAAAAAGAAAAAAATGAAAAGAATGAAAGTATATTATGTCCTAATCCAAGTATCCATAGAGATTTTGCTCTTATTCCAAGGTCAGGTCTATTACCCATTTTAAAGATGAGCCAGGTTTAAAGGTTAATTGTATTCTAAAAACCTACAGTAGTCTTAAACTGTCAAATGAAAATCTTTCTAAAATTTCTTCATCTTTACAAGCTCTTAAAGATCCTTAAAGCATTAGTTTTGGCTTTTCAATGTAGTTAAATTTTATTTACATTTTTCACAAAGAAATACTTAGCTTGCATATGATAGATAGATAGATAGATAGATAAATTCAAAACAATCAGATAAGACTGAAAACTCTAGTTGAAGTATTTTGCAAACATTCAGAAACACACACTAGAAAAAGACACACACAGAGTTTCACACAAATGTACACACTGTTGGAAAACACAACCAGTAGTCTATAAAAATATACTTTTATAGCTCAGGATTTGTTTGTCTTTGCAGACCATGAATTTCGGTTCCCTTTCTATTATAAATGTAAGTGTGCATGTGAGTATAAGTGTGTTCTGTTTCCTTCACTCTAATGAAAAACTGCACTCCTGAAACTTACCATTTATAACCACCTGCTCTTCCATTCACCCCACTACCCTATGGGTAGAACCTGCTTTAATACTCCCAGCTACCTCCCTAGAGCTCCACCCCAATTTATTCATTCAACAACTATTCATTTGGCATTTATTGTGTGCCAGACACTATGGATACATAAGTGAATAAGGAAGAAGTTCTGCCCACATAGAACGTTCTTTCATGCTGGGGGTGGGGAGCTGTGGAGGGGAGATGTCATGGGGGATAAGAATGAAGGAGAGCACTGGAGATCAAGAATATGATACCGTGTGATCATATTCCAGACATTATGTGCCAAAAGTATTAAAACTTCACAACAACCCTCTGAAGTTGAATATTATCATATGTCTTCCAATGAGGAAAATCAGATTCAGTAGAATAAAATACTTTGCCCCAAAATACAAAACTGGTATTTGATGAAGCCAGGATTCAAACCAGGGTTGCTTGTTACAAATGATCTACTCTTGACTACATCATCCAGACTGCCCCATATGAGATTGAAACTTCAATACATTCCTCAGCTTTCTCCACCCTCATCCCCTCAAACCCTGATATCTTAACATGAACCAGGCTGAGCCACACAGGTACAAATTAAATGGAGTGTAGAAAATTTGTTTCTCAAGTCTGCCTAATGGGAGGCAACTTAAAACAAGTAGTGCCCAAATTTTCTAAGTCCAGCAGAGATTATTCCTTCCACCAATTCCAACTTGTAGTCAAATCACTATGAGCTTAAATCTTAGTGAACTGAATGTTCTAGCTTCCATGACTGTCTCTAGGGTAGTATCTGAGTGTTAGGAAAGTATATGGGAGCATTTCCTCATTGGTAAGCTGTATGTCACTTCTCTGAGGTCATGTCTCTGCTGGTGTCTACTGGGAATGTAACTTGTCTTTCCTCTTGGTTCAAGGTATTCAATGCTTCCTCAAGTAGAGCTCTTGACCACCAGCTCCTCCTCTGTTCTCTGGTGCTGACAGTTGTCTGGGTTCAGCTGCACTCCTTTTCATCCCTGGCAGGAAGTACAAGCAGCATTCTTTTGGTGAAGGTCCTTTCAACAATGCTAGATGACCTCCTCGCAAGTAACTTATCAGCTCTCTCTCTTAGCTAACCTATGTGTCCCCATGCTAGGACCCCAGCAATAACTGGATCTCAGAATCCATGGGCAAAATGTTTTTGAAATTGATTGATTGATTGATTGGTGGGAGGTGTCTCTGGCCCAGTCTTTTCCATCTATACCATTCTGCCATTTTGCTAAGCTAGCATGCAGCAGGGAGTTTCTCTTGGAGGCTCACAGTTGTTCCAGATTTTGCCTGAGACTTTCCTCTCTTGGATCCTGAGATGAAAGGTAGATCTGAGAGGGTGGAGACACATACATGGATGGGGTACAAAGAGTAAAGTCACTACACTTGCTTCTAATTTCCTTTGTCTTCTCTCCAAACTCTTTCCTTTCCTCTAGCTTGGATGTCATTTACTAAGTTTAAAGATTGGGGGTAGAAATATAAACATGTTATTTCAGTTCCTCAAATCAATTTCTAGTCTCTTCTATCCCGTATCCAATTCAAACTTAGAATCAAAGACTAAGTCAAATTTGTTCTGGCTGTGAATTATTCCTACATCAACAGGAGCTTTCTGCCCACTGGAAAGATGGGCAGCTATAGAGGTGGACTGGACATAGTGCAGTAATTAAGGATTTGAAATACTATCCCATACTACTAACAACAGCTATTTAACAGAATTATAACTTTTAACTATTTCATCATTCTAGTCAGTGTACATAGGTAGACAAAACTATAAAAAGCGAAGTTATGTGCTAGGTATCTGCATAGACTCCATATTTTCTTAAATAACAACATAGATGTTGGATTAACAGCAAGAGGTAGACCAGTAACAGAAGCCAAGAGAACACTCATATAGTGATTTTGATACACCGTTAAAGAAAACCAGATTGGTGGTGTTTGAAAGCATTTAGAATCTTTCAGAGTTGAACTGGGGATTTTCATGATTCTTTTTAAATATCTATCCTCACCTCTAAAAAAGCAATTAGAAAAGAGATACAAAAAAAAAAGTGGAGGGAATGACACTGTAATTGTCAGATAATTATTTGAATGCCTCGCTTTGTTCAAAAACAAATAATGATCTTAACAAAGGTGGTGACTTTAACAGAGTTTAAAAGGCAAATAATTTGAAATAAAAAACACAGGGGTGTTTAATATGTGGAGTTGCTTAGAAAGTGGTTTAAATGCAGATTAGCTGGATCAGTGTTTCCCTAGCAGAGAAGCAATTACATTTAAGAAAATTTTTAAAGGTGGTTACTAAGCAACTATATTCAGCCTACATGCATTGTTCATCATCTCTGGTAAATTATAGAAAATGACAGCCTGTCATTATGGAACAGAGACGTACAAAATTAGGGCATTGTTATTCTACGTCCCTCCTACAGGAGAAAGATCAATTATATCTTTGGCAAGATGATTAGGTCAAATAATTACAATAAGGATTAAATGTTAGTGTGTCATGGTGAAAATGTGTAAAAAGCCCAGGGATTTTTCAAAGAATGACCCCTGTCAGCAGGTACAACCCTACTTTGACCTAACTTCACATCATATCTTTTCTGTCACAGCAAGAAGAGCTCAAACACTCTACTTTATTGGGAGAATTTTAAGTGAATCTTTGGTAGAACAGCTCTATAAGAAAGAGACATATATTAGTATTATTCACAACTTAGAATTATTTATTCTTTCTAATAAATTAATGATATGCTTGGAGTTAGTGCTGTTTTGATAGTGGTACCTTAGTGACTACCTAACTATTCCTTTAGATGAGAAGATGGATGTAGCAGATGAAATCCAAATGACCCTATTTAACAGTACCAGGAAAACCCTCCATTTCGTGGGTAACAAAATTATTTCTTTTAAAAGAGTATGTCACTGAATTTACTAAACATATGACCAATATACCAGATAAGGTTAAGTGTTCTAGAATTTCAGGGAAAACTGTTGAATGAATGTATTTGGAAGTTTTGTTCATTCTCTAGTTACAAAAACAATTCCTATGGTTGGATAAAACCAGATCTCTAAGTTTCCCATTTCCATTTCAAAATGCATTATAAAACAACACATCTTTAGAAATAATAACGTCTTTGCTTTGGACCATTTCCCATATATCTTCTTAGCAGATAATGATCAAGTTCAGGGAGCAATAATGAACACAGAGTGGCTGTTTCTTACCACTCAGCAACAACCATTTTAAACAGTTATTTCTCTCTAACAGTAGCTCTCACTATCACATCAGTAAACATTATGAGGAAGGAAGAAACTTGCTTCCCAGCCCCATTCATTTCACCACATCTTATTGCCATGGAGGACACTGTTATTGACTGTTACCTAGAAAACTGAATGAGAAAGAGAAGACCAATGTCAAAACTAAAGAATGAACAGAAACTGCTGGGCAGGAAGCCATTCCAGAGCCCCTCCCTGCCTTGTCATGGTCCCTCTCCAGGACTACAGGAATCTTCTTTTTATTCCTTTTTTCCTTCTCTCTTCATTGTCTCTACTTAATAGATGTTCTCTTTTCTCCTAGTTTCTGCTTCTTCATAACCTTGGTTTACCCATGGCCTTGTCCATACAGCATGGTATTCCTTCATCTCTATTTCTCACTTCTAACTAGGTAATTCCTTTGCATCACTTAGTTACATTTTGGATAAAGGGAAAATAATTAACCCAGTTTATCATTTTGAGCCAGATAATGTTACAGACCACTACCTAGCCTATGAAATGGAGTATCCAAAATTCTTGGACACTCTGCCTACCCAGAGATGGAGGTCTAGGCCTTCTCCCATTCAATGTGAGTTATGTGAACACAGTAGAAACAACACTATCCCAGGTCCAGGACCTGGCCTTAAGAAACTAGCAGCTTATTTTTCTTATTTTATTTGAAGGGAAGGAAAAATAAGATAAAAACAGAGAGGGAGGTAAACCATAAAAGACTCTTTTTTAAAATGTTTTAATGTTTATTTATTTTTGAGAGAGAGAGAGCGGGGGAGAGGCAGAGAGAGAGTGAGACACAGAATCCAAAGCAGGCTCCAGGCTCTGAACTGTCAGCACAGAGACTGACTGGGGGCTTGAACTCAAGAACCGCAAGATCATGACCTGAGTTGAAGTCAGACACTTAACCAAATGAGCCACCCAGGTGCCTCATGAGAGACTCGTAAATACAGAGAACAAACTAAGGGTTGCTAGAGGGGTGTTGGGTGGGGAGATGAGCTAAATAGAGGATGGGCATTAGGAGGGCACTTGTTGGATGAGCAATGGTTGTTACATGTAAGTGATAAATCACTAAATTCTACCCTTGAAACCACTATTACACTATATGTTAACTAACTTGGATTTAAATAAAATTAAAGGAAAGAAAGAAAGAAAAAGAAAGAAAGAAAGAAAGAAAGAAAGAAGAAAAGAAAGTAGCAGCTTGCTCTTGGAATCCAGCCATGACGCTGTGAAGAAGTTCCAGGCCACATAGGAGGCCAGGTAGGTATTGTGGCTGACAACTCCAGCTGAGGTCCTAGTCAACAGCCAGCATCAACCACCAGGCATATGTGAGTAAAGCTGCCACCACATGATACCAGTCCCCAGCCACTGAAACAATCCCAGCTTTTGAAGTCATTTTGGTTGATGCATCAGATATCATGGAACAGTGACAAGCCATTTTTACTGTGCCCAGTCTGAATTCTTGATCCACAGCACCTATGAGCACAATAAAATGCTTGCTTTGTACCAATGAGTTTGGGGATAGTTTGTTATGTAGCAATAGATAATTGGGAAAGATTTGATACTGTAAATCAATTATCTATGGCGGTGTCAGTTAACAATACATGTTAGTGGCCTAAAGTAACAACAATCATTTTCATTTATCTCCTGTTTCTAGGGGTCAAGAATTTGAGAGCCTTCAGCTGGAGGGTTATAGCTCAGGCACTTCTGTGCAGTTGCAATCAGAGGAAGGCTGGAGCTAGTAGACCAGCAGGGCTAAATCTACTGGGAATTGGCCAGGCTCCTCTGCTAGTTCTGAACTTTCAAGGGCTCCCTGTGTGGTCTCTCCAGGGGGCTAGTTTGGGCTTCATGTCAGCATGGTAGCCTTGCAGTGATAAAATTCTTTCATGTTAGTTCAAGGCTCCAGTGTGACTATTCCAGTGAACCAGGTAAAAAATATATTGCCTTTTTGACCTAACTTTCTAAGTCACACAGCATCATTTCCACCATACTCTCATTAACTGGCCACTAAGTTCAGCTTAGATGCAAAGAGTAGTGTGTGTGTTGGGGCAGGGGGGTGATTTGGGCTTTGTCTTTCAAAAAGAGTGTAAAATAATTTGCCTCTTAAACCACCATAGTTTAGTTCTGGATCAAAACTTATTTATATTTTAAGGAGCTATGCCCAGGGTTGGTGGGATCATAGGTGCATCCACAGCCACTCTTTTGTTAGGGGCTACAGTCAGGGATGTCTCCCTACACCCCTACACTGGCTGACTCAGACTACTACACCCTTTCCTTCCTGGACCCAGGATCCTTCTTCTTCTTTATGCCCTATGCTTTGCATTCTGTTGATCCCATCTCTTGGACATTTCTTGAAGTTCCCTTCACTGGCATTTAATACTCTTTATACCAAATTTACAAGGAAGAGAAAATATCCTTCTTCCCACATATTCAGTTCTAGAGATGCCATTTCCAACATGGTCTAACTGATATGTTTACAAGTACAAATATGCTAATCTTCTGATAATAGGACAGCAATCCAAAGTCATGACCAGTTATAACATCCGGAAAAACTGTCAAAGAATTGCTTTAAAAGCTACTTGCTTGCCTGGGTGCCTGGTGGCTCAGTCATTAAGCATCTGATTTCGGCTCAGGTCATAATCGTACAGTATGTGACTCAGAGCCCCATATCAGGTGAGCACAAGCCCCATTTCAGATGAGTCCCACTTCTCTCTTTCCCTCTTTCCCTCTCACTCACCTGCACCCTCTCTCTCTCTCAAAAAAAAAAAAAAAAAAAAAAAGCTATTTGCTGGTCTCAAAGTCCAGAGTTGTCAGTGATATATAGCCTTTTTCTAGTCTGTTCTCCTTTTGTCCTGCTCCCATCCAGATGTTATTTCTTTTCTTTTTTAAATTTTTTTTAACATTTTTTATTTATTTTTGACAGACAAGGAAAGATGGAGCACAAGTGGGGTAGGGGCAGAGAGAGAGGAAGACACAGAATCTGAAGCAGCATCCAGGCTTTGAACTGTCAGCACAGAGCCCTTTGTGGGGCTCAAACCCATGAGCCATGAGATCATGACCTGAGCGGAAGTTGACACTTAACCGACTGAGCCACCCAGACACCCTCAGATGTTATTTCTTACCCTTTCATTGACAAACTGACCAATGGTAAACATTAAAGCATTCTAACTACAATGAAGGAAAAGTAAGTAATATTTATGATAACAATTTATATTTGAATAGAAGCAAAATAAAGAACCATTTGTTAATCCTGAAATTCTAGATTTATATATTCATGATCAAGTAATATTTATAAATTTTTATATTCTGCATTTTCCTTTTAGTATTGTAAACTTTTTGTTATTACCATAACCTCATAAGTCATGCATTCCCTTCTTATATTCTATGACAAAAATTAGTCACATGAAGAAAAAAACTAAAGCAATAACTTAAGGAATTCACTATTTCTATTTTTCCTCATTACCTTACTATTAATAACAAACATTTTACTTTTAAGTTGAATTAGCTAATAAACTAATTTGCATAATTATAACTGTTAACCATTTCTTTTTATATCAAGGGTTTTTTCCCCTTAATTTAAACACAATACACATAAATTCATGGGTAAACTTGGTGGATTGAATATAATTGGGTTTTTTTTTCACTGTTACCTCCTGAATTCCAACTAAAATGAGAGGAAAAGGAGTTAAAAACTAGATACACTCCCACAAACCAGGAGCTAATTATAGCATATGAGAGATGTCAACAACTTCTGGAAAGTGAAAACAATAAATGAGAAGTAGCCTAATTGACCAGAGAATGATGAAACCTGAATCTATAATTGGAAATCCAATAAGAAGTAAGCTAATTATGTGTCAAAAACTTGATAAGTTACAGAACTGTGGGAATCTGCAAGAATTAGATAAACCAGGTATCACTGAGTCCACAGTTCAGGTTCAGCCAAAAGCAAGATAATTTTTTGAAAATCTCTATAAGGAGTCAATAGGACACCTTTGCCCAAAGTACTCCACCAGTCCCTTCAGACAAGGCAGGAAGATGACTAGAAGACCAGAAATCAGATCAGAAAAGTGATGAAGAGACTCTGGCCTGAGCAACACCAGTCATAACTGAGTGTAGAGATGGGGTGATTTATTGGAAAAGATAACAATACAAACTAAACCCTAATCCACACAGTTGCCAGTCCTATATCACCCAAGACAGGAAGGGGGAGGTTCCTCTCTGAAGAAACTGGCCTAAGAAGAAAAACCTATAAATATTGATATTTAAGGCTCCTCTTAGAAGATGGCCTAGATTCCGAACCAAATCATACAACTTAAGAGTATTCAATTCAATAAGCACCTAGAACTTCCATTTAACAACATAGAATTTCTATTAAGTACTTTAAGACCTCATTATTAAATATGAATGGGCCATCATTAATTACCAGATATCTGAGGAAAACCCAAACATGAAACACAGAGACCAATAAAATGGGTCACAAACAAAAGGAACTCTGGTGAAAGAGAAAAAGCAGAGAGAAAAAACAAATAAAATAAAGAAATATCTTGTAAATAAAATATCAGTCAGATAACTGAAAACACAACATCCATAAAATAAGAAGTCTATAAAAGAAAAAAGGAAAAAAATCAAAGCAAAAACTTGTTTAATTAAAAAAATTAAAAACTTCATATCAAAGTACACAATTAACAAAGTGAAAAGAAGTGGGAGAAAATCATTGCAAATCATGTATCTGGTAAAGGATTAATATCCAGAATATATAAAGAATTCCTTAAAGTTCAACAGAGGGGCGCCTGGGTGGCTCAGTCGGTTAAGCATCTGACTTGGGCTCAGGTCATGATCTCCCGGTTCATGGGTTCAAGCTCTGCGTCCTGCTCTGTGATGACAGCTCAGAGCCCAGAGCCTGCTTCAGATTCTGTGTCTCTCCCTCTCTCTGCACCTCCACTGCTCATGTTCTGTCTCTGTCTCTGTCTCTCTCTCGAAAATAAATAAACATTAAAAAAAATTTTTTTTAATTCAACAACAGAAAACAAATAACTTGATATAAAAATAGGAAAAGGTCTTCTTTATCCAAAGAAGATACACAAAAAGATGCTCAATATCACTAATCATTGGGGAAATGTGAATCAACATCATAAGGAGATATCACCTCACATCCATTATGATGGCTTCTATAAAAAACAATAACAACAATAGAAAGTAACAAGTGTTGGTAAGGATGTGGAGAAATTAAGCTCTGGGTACACAGTTGGTATGAATATAAAATGATATAGCCACTATGAAAAACAGTATGGTGTTTCCTCAAAAAACTAAAGAAAGAAATACCATATAAGCCAGCAATTCCACTTCTAGATATATATTCAAAAGAATTGAAAGCAGGGTCCCAAGGAGCTATATGTGTACCCTTGTTCATAGTGGCATTATTTACAATAGCCAAAAAGTGAAAGCAACCAAATGAATATTGACAGGTGAATATCCAAAATATGATACATGCATACAATGGAATATTATTTAACCTTAAAAAGGAAGGAACATACTACATACTACTGATACATACTACAACATGGATGAACCCTGAGGACATTATGCTGAGACAAATACACAATTTCACTTACACGAGGTATCGACAATAGTCAAACCCACAGAAACAGAAAGTAGAATGATGGTTGACAGTGGCTGGAGAGAGAGGAAATTGGGAAGTTTTCAGGTTTGAAAAAGGTCTGGAAATGGTTGTACAACAATGTAAACACACTTAATACCACTGAACTTTATACTTAAAAGTAAGATGATAAATTTTATGTTATGTGTATTTAATTGCAAATTTAAAAAATTAATGGAAATGTAATCATAATGCATTATGTGGCTCAGCTATGGACAATGTGTACATACATATTCACAATAATGTAGCATCCACTATTTATTTAGACAAAAATTGTGATATATTTTCAAGATAGAAGTTTAGAGTAAGGGAGGATGGAAGTAGTTCAAGAAAACAAAATTTCAAAGATTATCAATAGATAATGTCTAAAATTGAACAATCAGTAGAGTAGGGGCAACCTGGGTGGCTCAGTCAGTTGAGCATCTGACTTCGGCTCAGGTCACGATCTCACAGCGTATGTTCGAGCCCCTCGTCGGGTTCTGTGCTGACAGCTCAGAGCCTGGAGCCTGATTCACATCCTGTGTCTCCCTCTCTCTCTCCCCCTAACCCACTTGCATTCTGTCTCTGTCTCTCTCAAAAATAAATAAACATTAAAAAAATTTTTTTAAATAAAAAAAAAAAAGAAAAATCCGTAGGGTAGCATAAACATATTATTCAGAAATAAAAGACTAACCCCACGCTGGTCTTAGGGTGTTTGCTCTCAGCTTTACATTTAATCCTTCACCTGCTCTGTTCTATCTAATAAGGGAGGTATCTAATCTCTGCAGTCTGCATTCTTGAAGCTGCGATGTCTGTTGGAGACAGCTGATTTGTCCAATGGTTGGCACTGTCAAGAAACCAAATGGCAAGGGGAAGCGAAATTGTTTTTTCCCTCCTTGTGCACCACAGGTGCCACCTCAAGCGATGTCTGGGTTTCTTCAGTGGTTCCAGCTCCTACCAGATAAACCCTTTGAGGTTCTAGGTGCTGCTTAGGTAATGTAACTACCGGGACAAGGAGAACTTCCTCCCTTCCTCTCCCAGCCAAGCCTTCTTCATGTTGCAAATCTTTTAGTTGCTCACCATTCCCTATTTGGCTTCTCAGCTTTTCTATTACTAGTTCCTGTTTAAAGAGAGTTTTGTTTCTACCTATCATGCAGCTGGAAAGTTATCATTCACACCCCATGTACAAGAGAAAAATGAATGAAGTACAAATTCATAATTTTTCTTTAACCCATCAGAGGACTGAGATCAGAGGGCAATCAAGTAAACAGAAAGCCAAGGAAAGACAGGAGTCTCCAAGAAGCTGGAAGCACTAGCTCGCCTGTGACAGAATATAGGAGAAAAAGGCACTGAGGACCATACAAGTGGGCAAGAAGAATTCAACTATAATTCTTAACAAGTTGCTAAACACCCTATGTGGACTAATGTAGCTATCACAGAACCCCCTGGGAGCTTCAGAAACAAGGAAGAACTTGCAGTTCTTCTCCATAGACCTCTAAAGGTGCTCATGAGAAAGATCTGGGTAGACTGGGAAAGGCATGAAGCCTACCTAGACTCTTCTCTGCTGTGGAACAAAAACCTTAAGTTACTGGGGGGAAAGCTATAAACCCTGTCATCCACAGTAGAAAGTGATAAGCAAAGGATGGACACTGTAAACTTGAAAACAACCTCTAAAAATAAATAAACTAAATAAAGCTAATAAGTCAATAGTAAAAATAAATGAAATCTTAAAAAATACTCAATTGACCCCAAAAAAGAGGAAAAAAGAAACAATGAAGAGAAATATGAAAAACAGGTGACAAAATAGTAGTTTTTAATTCAACCATACCAATAATCACACTAAACATAAATAATCTGAACATTCTAATTAAAAAAAAAGATTATCAGAGTGGATTAAAAGAAATCCACAAATAAGTCAAAAGCAAGGTATAGAATAAGATATACCACACAAACAATAACCATTAGGAACCTGGAGCGGCTACACTAATATGAAACAAAATAGAATTCAGAACAAGAAATATTACTAGAGATAAGGAAGCAAATTTCATAAAGATAAAGGGATCAATTCATCAAGATGACATAATAATCCTAGATTTGTATTTGATATTACCATTTATAAGAAATAATTATTTGGACATTCAGATGACCAAAATATATTTTTCATACATTTTTGGTCTTAGTCTATGGTTCCTGGCTCACAACTCCCAAAACCTTGGAATTTCCTGAGTGTTAAGAGCAATGGAAGGATCTTTTGTTATATTTGGTCTCTTGCCCTCAATTCCTGAAATCACTTCAGAGCCATAAAGGTGAAATGGGTGTCTTATCATTCATAACAAGCCCTTTTCCACCACAACTGGGTTTATGTTAATGAGGTGACGTTTGGAAAGCTGGCTGCCAGGGAACCAATCATGAATAGAAGGTTGGAAATTTCAATCCCTGATTTCCAGGTATGGGAGAACGGTTGCTGGTTCAATCAGTCACCAATGACCAATTATTTAATCAGTCATGACTATGTAATGAAGCCTCCATTAAAAGATGTCTTGAGATATCTTCAGTGCAAAAAAGTGGTTTTATTAAAGTATGGGGACAGGACATGTGAGCAGAAAGAGCTGCACTGGGGTTGTGAGGAGTGACTGATTGTAAACCTGGGAGCTGTGGGGGGGGGGGGGGGGGGGGAGGTGGGTGGTAAAGGCAAAGGGGAAGCTCCCAAAAGGACTTTCATATTTTGAAGAAGACTGACAAGATACTGGAGGCTTTGCTATTGTTAGGCTATTGATAAGATTGCCTTTGTCTTGTAAATCACGAAGACATTTGTAAACTGACTCACACTCCTGTCCTGCATAACTGTGGTCTTTATTAGTTAACTATTTGTTTCTTCCTTCTCTTAGCTTTAGGGCAGCCAGGAAGGCCTGGGGAATGTCACACCTATCCTACCCAAGGGGGGAAAGGGGTTTGTGGGGTATTAGCTTGCCTTATGCTCCTTCATCAATAGTACCAGGCCCCAAACTCCATGGGAACAGAAGCTTCTTTGTTTGGGACCTCAATCTATGTACATCTTTACTGGTTGTTGATTTGTATCCTTTAATACCCTTTGTAATAAACTGGTAATCTAGTAAGTAAACAGGTTTCCTGAGTTCTGTGAGCCACACTCGCAAGTTAATCAAACCCAAGGAGGGAGTTAAAAGAACCTCTGATTTATAATGTAAGGAAGTAATATAATTTTCCCTCTACCCTTGAATCTTGACTGAGACCTCCCCCCAATAATAAAAGATAGATTTACAAGAAAAAAGCAAACAGAAGTTTAACAACATATATGCTTCCTATATATACATAGGAGATAGCAGAAAACCAAGTAACTTCAGAAATGGCTCAAAGCATCACCTTAAATACCATCTTAAGCTAAAAACAAAAGAAAGTTTTTGGAGGTTAGGGGCTGGGGGGGGAAGGCCAGTAATGGGAGGCTACCAGGAAAAGCACAGTAAAGATGGGTATGGTTGTTAGCCAACTTAAGTCATGGCCTTCTCCATTGATAAAAGTTTTAGAAATTCAGTCATCCTCTTCCTTGTACAAAGAAGGAAACATCCTTACATATGGTGATGTCCTTATAAACGTAAATTTCTCTTACAAAAGGGTAACTTTACTCAGTTTTCAGAGCTCCTGTGTCTGTTTCTTTAAAAAAACGTAAATTTCTCTTACAAAAGGGTAACTTGACTCAGTTTTCAGAGCTCCTGTGTCTGTTTCTTAAAAAGAACCAGTCCAAAATAATCCTTGTGCCAAAGAAACATATTTCAGGGTGGTAAATTCTGTTTCCCTTCAATAGCCAGTTAGTCAGAAGCACAGTTAACAACTCAGACCTGCAATTGGCATCCTGAATTGAAGGGGTCATTGGAACCTCCAATCTGTAGCTGATTAGTCAGAAGCACAGGTAACAGCCTGGACTTGTGATTGGGAGTTGTGGGGGGGGGGGGGGGGGGGGGAATCAACTACTACACACATTGGAAATTGGGTCCCAGAAAACTTATTCAGTGTTTGTACCCTGTAACAGAGTTTCAAAATGCCTGAAGAAAAGGCTGAAAAAACTGAAAGGAAAAAGAGACAAATACACAAATACAAAAAGTGGAGAATTCAATGGTTTTCTTTCAGTAACTGATAAAGCAAGTATACAAAATAATCAGTATAGATGAAGACCTGAAAAACACAACCACCTAACTTGACCTAACTTGTAAATATACAATACACTACCCAAAAAAAGAATAAACATTCTTTTCAAACACATTCAGTCCACCAAAACAGACCATTTTTTTGGGCCCTAATTTAAAAAGATTGAAATCATATAGAGTATTTCTCTGGCACAGGTAATTGCATTAAATTAATATTTAATAATTAATATTAAAGCAATAACAGAAAAATATAGGGAAGATTCCTAAATATTTGGAAATAAAACAACATACTTCTTAATAACACATAAGTGAAAGGAGGAGTCACAAAGAAAATTAGATAATATTTCAAACCAAATGGTAATATAATATATCAAAACCTGTGGGATAAGGCTAAAGCAGAGCTTAGAGGGCAATTTATAGCTTAAAGTGCTTATATTAGAGAAGACCTAAATGTAAAAGAAAAAATTATAAAACTTCTAGAAGAAAAACATAGAAGAAAATCTTTACACTCTTGATACAAGCAGAAATCTTTAAGTAGGACATAAAAAGCACGAACCACAAAAAAAATGGGCTTTTATCAAAATAAAAACTTCTGTTTTTCTAAAGACACCATTAAGAAAACGAAATGACAAACCAGGACTGGAAGAAAATATTTGCAATACATATATGATCATTAATTTTACGTGTCACATCAATAGGGCTAAGGGATGCTGGGATACCTAATAAAACATTCTTTCTGGGTATGTCTGTGAGGCTGTTTCCAGAAAATATTAGCATATGAATTAGTGAACTCTGTAAAGTAGATGACCCATCCCCAAAGTGGATGGGCACCATTCAATCCTTTTAGATCCCAAATAAAACAAAAGACAAAGGAAGAATTAATCTGCTTTCTCTCTGTTTGAGTTGAGACCTCCATCTTCTCTTGGAAACAGTGCTCCTGGTTTTCAGGACTTTTGACTCAGATAGTGACTTAAACCATCAGTCCCAACCCTCACCCCTTTCAGATGTGGATTTATACTACCAGCTTTCCTGGTTCTCAAACTTGCATACTGGAGATCCAGGGATTTCTTGACTTCCAAACTAATCCTGTAATAAATCTCCTGTTATATACGTTCTATTGGTTCTGTTTTTCTGGAGAACCCTAATACAATGCACAGTGGACAAAGCATTTGTATCCAGGATACATAAAGAACTCTTAAACTCAATTACAAGAAGACAAACAACACAAGTAAAAATTGGCAGATAAGCACATGGAAAACATATGTCTCAGCATCATTAGTCATAAAGGAAACGTAAACTAAAACTACATTGAGATTGACTATACTCCCACTAGAATAGTTAAAATTAAAAATAATGACAATACCAAATATTGGAGAGAATGTAGAGCAACTAAAATTTCATTCATTGCTGGTAGGAATGCAAAATCATACGCTTCAGAAAACAATATGACAATTTCTTATGAGGTTAAACCTACCCTTCCTGTAAGACCCAGAAATTCCACTCCTAGGTATTTACTCAATACTTTGTCCACACAAATCATTGTACATGAATGTACACAGAAGCTCCATCCATACTAGCTGAAAACTGGAAACAATCTAAATGTCAATAGGTAAATGGATAAACAAGTCAATCTACTCCTGCCCCAGAGACACTGTGTTGTAAAACTATATATTCTAATACTTTGCCCAGCAAATCTTCACTCCTTACTACCTTTCCAGAATTTTTTTGGTGAATTCTCACGTTTTTCTTCCAAATTAACTATAGAATATTCTTTTCAACTCCCCACCCCTTAAACTCCTGTAAGTCTTAATTTAAGTAAAATAAATTTTGTCCAAGATTGAATCTACCTAGCCCAGAATAAGGTACCGTCTTCATATATTCAGGTGCACCTCAGGAAATGGAATCATTCCTACTGGTGACCGGCTAACCTAAACCAAAACCTCACTCCCAATATCTCACCTGGGACCCTTTCACTTTTCTTCTAACAGACTTGTATTCCAGAATCTGTAGCTGTGGAGATTAAGGGATTTGCTGCAATCATCACAGATCACCGAGTATTCAGTGCCAGTTCTTCACAGACATGGTCAGAATTAGAAAGCAGGATGTCTATTTCCTTAATTTAATTCAGCTTAACTTAATTCAGTAATCATATATTGTGCACCTGCTATGTGTTAGACAACGTGCTAATTTCTGTGAGGAGTCAAAGATCAACAAGTCACGGGCCCTATTGTCTAGGATCTTTCTCTCTATGATGGTGGCAACCACAAACAGCTTCATGGAAGGCAAAATGTCCTAAAGATGCAGAGGGGCTGGGTAGGCACAGGGGAGAAACTTCCTATTTAGGTAAGGAAAAAGGTATCACAATAAAGTTCAAAACTTTAACATTCTCTATAAAAACAGTGATTGAACTTTTTGTATCATCTTTCTAAAAAACCCTGAGGCCTGGAAACTTGCTGAACTTGATGCTTGGGTGACTGAGTCCAATTTGCTTCATTGCTCTTCCAACTGCAAGGTTTAGAACATCCTGAGCTTGTATTTTATTTCACAAATCATATTCCTCACATTACCTGCTTAGGTGGTAATTCTTTTTTAGATAAAAATAGAACTTGCAAAAGAAATTTAACAGAGAAATTAACACAGGAACGAAAGGTGGGGCAATTCTCCATTCAACATTTTTTATTGTTAATTATAAATTTGCTGCATAATTTCAGTTCCTAAGGAAACTTAAATTTTGTTCTAATTATAAGAGACAAGTGGTGTGTATCAGAAGCAGCTGCTCCAGAGAGAATTTTTGCTAACAGTCATTTCCAAATTACATACCCACAAATGCACTCAGCTTTGTTTCTTTGCCTTTCAACCGTGATATGTGTGGGTTTGTAATTTCTTCACATACAACATAAAGAAAAAAATCAGTTAATCTCTCAAGATTTTATCATGCACATTCACTTCATTTTCTCAATTCTATGAGCACTGTGCAGGATAACCCAGCTAAAATCACTTTTTAAAAAATAGGGATGGAAAGAAGGAGGGAGGGAGGGAAAAGAGGGACAGAGGATTTGAGGGAAGGAGAGAAGGAAAGGAAAAGATGGGAGAAAGGAAACAGGAAAAGGATTAAAAAGATGAATGGGAAAAAGTTCAGAGAGAGGGCAGGCTGCTTCTGGAAGAGGACAGAATGAAGAGAAAAATATGACTCCCTGCGTGGTCTATGCATTAGAATAACACATATTGACCTAATAGTGAAGCATAACCTAAAATTATTGCCCTGCAATCATTTCTAAGATCCTATCCCCTACTAACTGAAGCTGTGGACAAATTATTTTCTAAGTCTTTGATTGCCCATCAATAAAAGGGAGTTAATAACAGTATCTGCCACAAAAAGTTGACATCAGAGAAAGGAAAATAAGAACTGTAATGTGATACCATATCACACCCATCAGATAAGCAAAAATATTCATCTCCAATAACAAGTGTTGAGGAGGTCAGGAAATAAAATTCTCATGCACAGTTGATGGGAATATAAAGTGAAAAGCAACTTAACAATTGAAAAAGTTAGGAATGCATATACATCAACTCAGCTATTCCTCTCCTAGGTATGTCCCCTAGAAAAACTCTTGTACATGTGACCAAAGAGACACACACAAGAATGTTTACCACTGTATTATTTGTAATTGAATGGAAAAATTCAAATGTCCTTCAACATAAAAATGAAAAAAATTCATAAATCATAGCATATTCGTATAGTAGTGAAAGGAATGATTTCGAGTCATATGTGTCAATATAGATGACTCTTCTATACATAGAGTAAGAAAAAAGAATCATTTCAGACTTCAGAATGTTGAGGCAGAATCATAACGGAACTAAAAGAGTAATGGATTTCACCCAGAAAGCCTGAACTTGAAGCTGGATACAATAATTAATGTGTTCTTGGTTGTATATAAGACAGCTTTTCTTATATCTATATGAGGTTTTTAAAAATCTGAATACATTAATCCATTTCCACAGCTCCTCTGAGGGAAATACTGGGCTCTGTTGTCTCTGGCCTGAGAGAGGGGACACAGGGGTATGGAAAGAATCTTCTACTCTGGGCTCGAACTAGCACATTCTTTCTCAAAGCATCTAAAACATTAAACACATTTTGTCACCATAAGGATTAATTTTCACCCTCAAACCCACATGCTAAATCCATAGCATAACTCTGATGTTATTTTACACCAAAAAATATCATAGCCTTATTATGATGAGAATACTTGACCCTTCTTATTACAAGAGAAGGCATCCTACATTAACTGATGATAAATTTTGCCATGCCCAAATTGCCTCTAATTACATGATTTCCCTCTGAACTGGGAAGTAGATTTGTTTAATTTGCCCCACTGCACATGTTAATGGCAATCTGACTGGCCATGACTTTTTGTTGGGCCATTATAAATGTCAAATTTGGTAAAACAGTAAAGACACTCCTGGAAAGCTCCCATGTAAATGGAACATTCACATTTTTATCATGAGTTATCATTTAAGAAATCATTTGAATAGGCTGACATCTCACCTCCAGTATTTTCGAATTTGCCAGTGAAGAGCTGGTGTTCTCTGCCATTTTATATGACATCCTAAGTGTCCTATTTCCCTGTCGCCAAGTAGATCTCTATACCTTCAATTGAATGATTCCACAATTATAATCTTCCTGCCCATTGCATGATTGTTTGCCCTGACTTCCAGATCAGGGAACTTTGGCACACAGCTGCTGACTACACTGTCATCACATTTTTTGAACAACAGCGTTGTCTTGGTCAAGAGATGCTGTGGTCAAGATATAGGAAAGAATAGGCAGGCTGAGATTTTTAGAGTGCATTCAGTGCATCATTTTGGTGACAGCTGTTACTGTAAGGGTTTATCACACTGTTCAAAAAGTTCCCCTATAACCCAACTACCTTATGAGTGTATGATTTTTACACATAAAAAATACCAGTGTAATGGTGTCTGTTATATTAAATTAGAATATTTATATATTATTGATATTGTTGATATATTGATATTGATATATAATATTGTTATATTAAATTAGAAAAGGACTCTATAATGAGAGTTTTGAAATAGTATATCACCTTTGATTCTGTGAAATGTAAATCTGATGAAGGGAAGTTAAGTCTTAGTCCTAAAAGAAGCAGGCACATTCTATCAATATGATTTCAGACCACTGATGTTGACCCTGATCATCTAGCTGAAGTAGTGTTTTTCAGGTTTCTCCACTGTAAAGTTACTCTTCTCTGCTATTCTCCCCCTCCCCTTTCCCTACTGTGCTCTTTGGAAGGAAGTCACTATGCAGAGTGAACACCAAAGAAGGAGTAAGGAGTGGGGCACCTGGGTAGCTCAGTCGTTTAAGTGTCAGATTCTTGATCTGGGCTCAAGTCACAGTCTCCTTTTTCTTTGACATTGAGCCCCACCTTGGGCTCCGTGCAGACAGCCTGAAGCCTGCTCAGGATTTTCTCTCTCCCTCTCTCTGCCCCTCCCCCAACTCATGTTTGCTCTCTCTCAAAAATAAATAAACAAACAAACTTTTTGTTTTTATGTTCCCCCCTCATTTAGCACAAAGTACCTACACAAATCATTTGAAATTCTTCTGCATGGGAGATACTTAATTATTCTAGTATATATGTACAGTAGTATCAGAACTGTACCCCCATGTACATACCTTTACCAAGTAGGGTACAGTTTCTTTTGCCTTTAGTTTTACAGATTCCTTGTCTCCAAATTACTTAACCCTACTCAATTGAGTAAGATTGTTTAAAACAACTGTAATACATTTGGATTCTCTCATCACAGTCTGCATTCCATGCATGAATCCCCTGATCTCCTAGATAATTTTTTATAATTCTCATACATTAAGGTTCACTCTTTGTTCTGTAAAGCTCTATTGGTTTAGACAAATGCATAACGTCATGCATCCACTATTCCAGTATCATACAAACTAGTTTCAGCACCTTAAAATCTCCTAAACTTCTCCTATTCATCCCTCACTCTCCCCTTGAATCCCTGGCAACCACTGATCTTGCTACTATCTATATAGTTTCGCCTTTCCAAAATGTCATACGGTTCTAATCCTACAATATATAGCCTTTTCAGATTTGCTTCTTTCATTTAGCAATATACATTTAAGTTTCCTTCATGTCTTTTTATGGCTTAATAGCTCATTTCTTTTCATCATTGAATTATATTGCATTGTATGAATATACCGCAGTTTGTTTATCCATTCACTTATCAAAGGATATCTTAGTTGCACGCAGCTTTTGTAAATCATGAATAAAGCTGTTATAAACATTTATGTGCAGGATTCTGTGTAGACATAAGTTTTCAACTCATTTGTGTAAATACCTAATAGTGATATTTCTGGGTCATATGGGTAAAACTATGTTTAGCTTTGTAAGAAACTGCCAAACTGTCTTCCAAAGTGGCTGTACTATTTTGCACTCCTACCAGCAAAAAACGAGAGTTCCTCCAATAACAAGTTTATTTCATGGCAAGAACAAGCAAGCCTTCAGCTATACAGAATTCCATTGCTATAGAAGAGCTCTGTCATGGGGATTAGGCAGATGTTCAGTTTCCATGGTTCATGCCTTACTAGAGGTGAACCATGAAATTCAATAATTGTGGAGAGACAGTACTTATGCTTGGGGGAAGAGAAAAGTATAATTCTTTTCCTTCTCTGCATAGAAAAAAAATCTGGTCATAGCAGCATGCCAACTTCTAACTTCAAAAGGCTATTGGGGAAACTAAGCAAAGAAACCCAGACTTAATCCCATATATACTGACATTTTATCAGTGAGGGAGCAGGTATAACATTTACATCACCTTTTTAAATATAAGGAATTTCAGGAACTAAAATGACTAGGCAATTATCTCTGAGAGATAAATGCAAGACAAGCAGAGGAGTGTTATAATTATGGGTCCTTTACCTGAGCCCTCCTGGGTTCAAAACCTGCCTTTGCTACATACTAGCCATGTACCACCTAACTTCACTAGGCCCTGATTTCCAGATGTTAAGTGGTAGGAACAATAACACTCTTCTCATAGGGTGTCACTGGAATCAACCAGCATACAATGACTGTCAATGCCTGGCTCCCTTGCCTGAATTCAGAACATCTCTGAAGGGTCATCCTAGCTTCTGAGCTCCAGGAAGAATCAGCAGAATTAACTGCTGCAATGCATCTTATGGTAACTTTTTCCTCTGCCCAATCCTGCTTCCCTTACTCCCTTGCAAGTATTATTCTCAACAGCTCTTCCTAAGAAACTTCTTACACATAAACCTCCATCTGGAGAAATATGACCTAAGACAGCTACCATTACCATCATCACCACTATTATTATTGTTGTTTATTCCAAGGCCCCTGGTCTATGGCTGTATGTGTGATGCAGCAAAACATCCTTCAGTCCTTCATTTGAAGGATCACTTCTTCTCTGTGGACAGAGTGGGGTCCTCACACTCCCCAATGTGTTGACCCACCTGAATTGTTCAAGCTACTCTTCACTATTGGTCATCTCCTTAGCATAGCTAGTAATGGTGGAGGAGGATGGACAAGGATGAGCAAAGGGGAGGAAAGAAACTTTCAGCCAATGAAAGTTCCCCAGTGTAGCCTAGACCAAATCAATAAAATAGAAGAAAAAGTGAGTTTTGAAGGAAGTTTAATGACAAATGGCAACTTATCAGAAACAGTCCCCTTACCAGCAAAGCAGAGATGACAGAAAGTTAGTTATACAAATAGGGGTTTAATAATGAACTCCAGGGGCGCCTGGGTGGTGCAGTCGGTTAAGCGTCCGACTTCAGTCAGGTCACGATCTCGCGGTCCGTGAGTTCGAGCCCCGCGTCAGGCTCTGGGCTGATGGCTCGGAGCCTGGAGCCTGTTTCCGATTCTGTGTCTCCCTCTCTCTCTGCCCCTCCCCCGTTCATGCTCTGTCTCTCTCTGTCCCAAAAATAAATAAAAAACGTTGAAAAAAAAATTAAAAAAAAAAAATAATGAACTCCAGAAGGGTGGGATTTTCAGAGCTGTGTTAATTTTCACACAGCCAAAAGCCCACAGAACAATCCCAGAGGATAGGATCCATGCCTTGGAATGGCAGCAACCTGGAGCAGGAAATAAAATTATACCTAATGGTATTGGGATCCAACCAGACCCTATAGAAATGTATTATTTCTGTATGTTATTAAATCAGAGTTAAGTGCTTCTCTTGGTGAAAAAAGTAAGCTGCTTCCATTTAGCAATTTACTGAATATACAAATAGTTTGTATATATGAACATGTGGAACAGGTGATAATTTCTTTAAAAACCTTCAGAGATATTTCTAATATACTTCCTCATGGCCATTTTGATTTGTGCATTTCCCCCAGAATTTTGTGTGTTCACTCTTCCTGCCAACCTCAAATGTGGGTCTTTAAGAACAGTAATAAAGAGGGCCTCAACACCTATCAGTTGATCTGTCAACAAATTTTTCCTTTTAAAACTGGTATTTCAGCTTCTCCTTTCCATAGACAGCTTTTGTTACCTGAGCACTACAGTTCTCAGGATTACTCTAAACAGCTTTTTGGAATAGTAGTTAAGAGGGTACAGATAGTATGCATGGGGAAAAACTATCCAGCACAATGAGTACTTTTGATGACCTCTAGGAGTAAACCACTTGCAGTAAATCAATTCCAAATTTATAAAGCATGCTCACATTTCAGATTTCCATCTCATAGCTCATTACAAAAGAAACTCATGTTTAAACTACTTATAAACAAAACAATTGCATGAAATATAAAAACAGATGAGAGATTTAGTTAAGCTAGCTCTGCTACCCTTGCATTTACCAACACATGAAAACTGCTCCCTCTCAGCCAGACCTTATGCAGAAGGCCTACCTCATAAATTGTCATTCCTACTAATGAACAAAATCTACTTTTGCCAAGCTCAAGTCCCAAGAAGAGAGCATGGCTTAGGGCAATCAAAGATCCAAAGAGTTTGTTCACTGTGCTCCTGGGGACCTAGGAGAGGTAATGAATGTCCCATTACCTCAAATGTCAATGACGATAGTGACACAAAGATGCAAAGTTGAGTTCAAGATCATCCAGAGGCATAAGCAAGACAGTGGGCACCTTAGGTGAAAACCAAACTGTAATCTGATGTGACCTGAAGTTGAGAGGGAAGTGCTAAAGACAGAGCAGCACACAAAGAATATTTGATATCCAACATGCAAAAACTACCCAACAGAGAGAATAAATATTAAAGAATTTGTTTATAACTTTAAAAGAAAAACACCTAACAATCTTTTTTTATTTCTATAACACCTCTTTCTCTGATGAGTTCTGAACAATTAATGAGTCTTCACAGTTGGAGATTTCTCATAATTGAGATGATTTTAAAGGGGTGTTATTCATGATTCATAGAAGAGACTCTTAAGGAATATTTTTTAAAAGGAAAGAAACATTTATAAATTGAATCAGGTCATTTTGGTCCACAGCCTGGTGGGAGAAATATAGTCTTAGAGTTGTCATGAGTGTTCTCAGGCCTGGCACACCCTTAGGACTAGGATGGAAAACTTCCTGAACCATGTCTCTCATTTGGCAGTAGTCATTGGGAGCTGTGTATTGAGAGGTGTTCAGAGACCCAATACCAGCTTAGTAAATAAGAACACCACGATGGACTTCTGTCTTACATGGAGAGAGAAGCATAACAAATATTTGACAGCAAGCTTACCCTATAATGTTCTGCTAGAGAAGACTGTCCCCAAAGTGATTACTTCTCCATATTGACAACCTGCCAACTAGAGCAGATGAGTCTGTAATGGCACATTTATCTGCCTCATAGAGATTGGGCCAGAACTGTTAACATATAGCAGGGGGGCACCTGGGTGGCTCAGTTGAGCACCAGACTTGAGCTCAAGTCATGATCTAGCGGTTCATGAGTTTTGAGACTCTCTTCAGGCTCTGTGCTGACAGCTCAGAGTCTGGACCTGCTTCGGATTCTCTGTATCCCTCTCTCTTTGCCCCTCCCCCACTCACGCTCTGTCTCTCTCTCTCTCTCAAAATAAAAACAAAAACATTAAAAAAAAATTAAAAATATATAGCAGAGAGGCATGGGATGACAGGTGTCCAGCTCATATCATAGCAGGATAGAGTTTTCAGTCCCCTTCTTCTGTATCATTCCTTCCCAAGTAGTTGCAAGTCTTTAAGTCATTGTTAAGCCATGAAGTTTAATCTTTATTGACAAGAGAAAGATTTGTTGGTGTTTTAGGTGCTTCTGTTGCAACAGAGGACCTGAGAGGGCTACTGACTCCAAGAGTCCACTATGGCCTGTTCAGGATAAGACCAATGGATTCACTCCCTTTAGCCCTATAACAAATCACCACAAATTGGTGGTTCAAAGCAACATACATTTATTCTCATATAGCTTATAGTTCTGGAGGTCATAAATCTGAAATCAATTTCATTGGGCTGACATCAACATGTCAGAGGGCACTCTCCCTCCAGAGGGTCTAGGGCAGAAGCTCTTCCTTGCCTTCTCCAGCTTCTAGAGCTTATGCTTTGCATTTCTTGACTCATGGGTCCTTCTTCCATCTTCAAACACAGCAGAGTAGCATCTTGCTTTAGTCTTCACAGTGCCTTCTTCTGTAGTCAAATCTCTCTCTGTGTCCCTTTTATGACACTTGTGATTACGTTTAGAGCCCACTGGATAATCTGAGAAAATCTCCCCTTCTCAAAATCCTTAACTTAATCTGCAAAGTACCTTTTGTCATATAAGGCAACATTCATGAATTCCAGAGATTAGGAGCTGGATTTCTTCTCAAGCCATTATTCAGCTACCATAGCTAAGAATATGACAACCCCAGCCTTAACCACCCTAGCAAAATAAAGCTGGGCATGTGGGGAAAGGAAGAGCATAGGAAAGAGGGAAGGGCATCAGGACAGGCAGGTAGTCAGATTGTCCTCTTTCTATAATGTAGGCCCTCTATACATAACAATGTTCACCAAGGAGGTTTGAGCCCATTTTTCTTAGACTTACATATATTTAATTTATATATATATGTATAAATTATAAATATAATAATATACATATATTTATATTATATGTATAATCTTATATGTATTAGTTTTTCCTAATTATAATATTAATACCTATTCATAGCAGAATTTTGAGAACTACAGAAAATTAAGATCATCTATGATACCTCCACTATAAACAGTTTGGTATATTCCCGAGCCATATGAGCCCATCTTTCCTGAATTAAGCCCTTTGAATATTTCAAGTTCAGCCCCGTCAAGAAATTCTTACTCAGAAAGTTAGAGACAGCCTTTAAATTTGCATTTTATTGATGAAAAGACCACAATATCAAAAAGGTGAAATGCTTCATCCAGAATCACTTAGTAGAATCAACAGTAAATAGTGAAACATTGGCCTCTTCCTTTTCATCATTGTCTTCTAGTCATCATTAATGACTTCTTGGCATTCCACATCCAAGTAAACACATCTGAATTCCTAGCCAGAAACTCAATAATTCATTTGTTGTATCTGTTGATGGCACATCAATCTTTTGACCTTTTTTTTGTAAGCCATAAAGTAATATCTTCCTTTCCTTAGTCAGAAGCTACATTGCCATTATAAATCATAAACTGGAATACAAATAGATCAATTATTTAGACTGTCAAATCCCTGGAGAAAAGAGGAGCAAGGATAAGCCCAATGCAACTGTTCTGTTGTTGCTGTTGTTGAGCACACTTTTAAAAAAAATTTTTAATGTTTATTTTTGAGAGACACAGACAGAGCACGAATTGGGAGGGGTAGAGAGAGAGGAAAACATAGAATCTGAAGCAGGTTCCAGGCTCTGAGCTGTCAGAAGAGCAGGACTTGAACTCACAGACCATGAGATCAGGACCTGAGCTGAAGTCTGACGCTCAACCGACTGAGCCACCCAGGCGCCCCTCAGCACACTTTTGATGGTGAGAAAACATCAGGTGTTATTCTTCACTGTCGGTCAGTTTGAATCTCACCCACAAATAAATAAAACCAGCTTTAAGACAGTGAACATATTCATCACCTCAAAAAGTTTCCACATGTCCCTTTTTAATCTCTCTCCCACAACCAAACTGCCTACGCTACACCCTCCACACCATCAGGGAACCTCTATTTTGCTTTCTGTCACAATAGATTAATTTACATTTTTCTAAAATCTATATAAATGCAATTGTATATACTCTTTTCTGTCTGGTTTATTTCACCAAGCATTACTAATTGGAGATTAATCCATGTTGCCCCACAATTCACTAGTTCATTTCTTTTTAATTGCTGAGCACTGTTTCATTGCATGGATAATTTGTTTATTCATTCACCTGCTGATAACCATTTAGGATGCTTCTAGCTCTCACCTATTATAAATAAAACTTCTATGAACATTTGTTTTCAAGTCCTTGTATGCAAAAATGTTTTCACTACATTTGGGTAAATATCTAGGAATGGAACGATTAGATCACATGGTGGGAATATGTTTAATTTTTTCAGAAACTGCCAAACCATTTTTCAAAGTGGTTGTTCCACGATGCAATCCCACCAGTAGTGTATGAGACTTCTAATTCCTTCATATCCCCATCAATACTTGGTATGGTCAGTCTTTTTCATTTTAGCCATTCTACAAGGTATAATACATGTTGTATCTCCTTGTGGATTTAAGTTCTCTTTCCCTAATGAGGTTGAGCATAGTTTCATGTACTTACTTGCCATCTGTTGGTCTTTGGTGAAATGTCTGTTCAAAGTTTTTGCTCATTTTAAAAATTTTAAAGTTAGTTCTCTAAGACCTAGTGTTCTTTATATGTTCTAGATACAGTTTATTTATCAGATATATGATTTGTAAAATGTTTCTTGCTATATGTGATTCACTTTTTCATTTTCTTAACAGTGTCCTTCAGAAGCAGAAGGTTTTAAGGATGAATTCCAACTTACCAATATTTTAATTTATGAATCATGTTTTGGTGTCATATCTAAGAAATCTTTGCTCAACTCAACACATGCTTTCTTTCAAAAGTTTTACAAAAGTTTTACATATAGGCCTATGATCTATTTTGAGTTAACTTTTTATGTGGTATAGGTATGGATTGAAGTTCACTTTTTTATATATGAATATCTAATTATTTCAGCATCTATTTTTCAAAAGGTTATAATTTCTTCACTGAATAGCCTTTGTGCCATTGTCACAAAAATCAGGTGTCAACACAAATGTGCATCTATTACTGAACTTACTATTTGGTTCCATTGATATTATTATCTGTATGTCAATATCACACTGTCTTGATTACTATAGATTCATAATGCCTTGAATATAGTATTAGCTCTCCAAATTTATTCTTGTTTCTCAGAGATCTCTGGGCTATTCTAGGGTGGTTTTTTTTTTTTTCACATTTTCATGTAAAGTTTAATGGCATTATTAAACTCACAACTTAAATACCATAAATCTATTCATTCTAAGTGTATAATTCTAAGGGTTTTAACATATTTACAGATTTGTGCAGCTGTCACAATTAGAATCTAATTGTAGATTTTTCTCACCTGAAATTTAAACCTCATACTCATTAGCAGTCACTCTCCAACCCCTTGCACAAACCGCCAATTTGCCCTCTCTATAGATTCTCCTATTCTAGACATTTCATATAAACAAAATCACATAAAACGTGGTCTTTTGTATCTGACTTATTTAATTTAGCATAATATTTTTTATTTATTCTATGATTATCTTGTATCAGTATTGCATTTCTTTTAACTGCCAAATAGCAGTCCATTATACAGATGTACCATCTTTTGTCTATCCATCAATTGGTGAATATGTGGGTTGAATTGTTTCACCTTTTTGGCCATTCTGAATAATGAGAATGTAAAGTGGTAAACACCCTTTGGAAAACAGTTTGACAGTTTCTTATAATGTTGAACAGACACTTAACATATAACCCAGCAAAAGCATTCCTGGCATTTATCCTAGAAAAAAGAAGATTTATATTCACAAATAATCTGTATGTGAATGTTTATAGTAGTGTTATTTGTAATAGACAAAACCTGGAAACAAGCCAAATGTCCTACATGGAGTGGATGGATGAACAAACTGTGGTATATCCTTCTAATGGAATATTACTCAGAGAAGGAATGAACTTTTGTTACAATCAAAATTTGGATGGATCTCAAGGACATTATGTTATATGAAAAAAAGGCAATCGCGAAGGGCAACATATTCTATTATTCCATTTACATAACATTCTCAAATTGGAAAACTTATAGTGATGGAGAACAGGGGAGTAGTTGTTAAGGGGCTGAAGGTGTGTGACTCTTCAGGGGTAACACAAAGGAGTTTCTTTGTGGTGACAGGACGGTCCTGTATCCCTGTTGTGGTAATGGTTACTCAAATCTAGACATGCAATAAAATATCATAGAACTATACACCAAAAAGAAAAAAAAAGTGCATATAAAACTGGTGAAATTCAAATATGGTCTATACCTGAGTTAATGGTATTGTACCAGCATCAATCTCCTGGTTATGATATACTATATTCATGTAAGATATTATCATTTGGGGAAGCTATTTAAAGGGAATACAGGATCTATGTTACTATTTCTGTAGCTTCTTTGGAGTCATAAACTAGTTGAAATAAAGAGCTATTTTTCCAAATATATATATATATATATATATATATATATATATATATATACATTTCTCAGACTCAATGGCAAACAAATATGACCATTTGAGAAAGCCTGGGCAAAATTACATAAGTAATCGTCTGCTAGTACCAACTCTTCCTCATCTACCTTGATCCTGCCTGGACTGTGGACATGATCTGAGGGTGAAAGCAGCCATTTTCAACCATGAGGATAAAAATCACAGGCTAAGAATGGTGGCACAAAAGGAGTCAAGGCTATATACCTCCAAATTTGTCTTGTGACAAAAATAGATCTGTATCCATTAAAGCCACTACAGCGTGGTTAAAACTGAATGTCACCTCTACAAGGAGAAAAAATGGATCTTTTCTCCTGAAGCAGTGGGGGTCAGCTGTGCTCTGCAAAGCACAAGGGCCATCAGCCAGAGAGGCACCACTATGAAGGTGTGCCAGGGAAAACGGAGGGCAGGAGGGTGAGGAAGTAGGGCTCACCACGTAGAAGGAAGCACCTCAGGACCTCTCTGATATATCTGAGTATACCTGGGGGGGGGGCGGATAAATAAAGTCAGCGGGTCTTGGGTCATCATAATCTGGGTTAGGTTTGGGTAATCTCAGGATCATCACTGGTGGAAAGGGCAGGTGAGACCAAGTAGGGACTACTCACTTCACACCAAGCTAAGTCCAGCTCAGTGGTTCATTCCAATCTAGGTAACTAAGGGAACAAGGTACTTTCTCCTGGGGGTGTGACATTAAGACCAGTCTGAGTCTGAGCATGCTCTTTAGTTCCTACTTACCATCCGTATCCTCTGAATTATTCTCCCTCTTGCCTTGAGAGGAGAGAGGCTGCTCTAATAGATCTTAGTCTTTTCTCGTCTCTTTCTACCAGCTTTGAAATTTTTATGACATTATTTCAGATTTTATCTAAGTATGGGTTTTATTTATTTGCCATGTTTAATATATGATTTCTTCATGTTTTTTGTAATATAGAGTTTTTAAATGTTTATTTATTTATTTTGAGAGAGAGAGGGGGGGGGAAGGGACAGAGAGAGAGGGACAGAATCCCAAGCACAGAGCCCAATGTGGGGTTCGATCTCATGAGACCATGATCTGAGCCAAAATCAAGAGTCAGACACTTCACCAACCGAGCCACCCAGGCGCCCCTGTAATTCTCTTATAAATGTTCCTATATTTCCTAGCAATCATGCTTGAACTCTCAATGACATCCTGGAGCAATGCTTCCTATGTCTGTCACATCTAGCATATAGGCCAGGGGTCGGCAAACTCTACCCCTCCTGCCCTCCTGTTGTGATAAACAGTTTTATTGGTACACTGCCACACCACTGTTTACTCATTGCCTATGGTTGCTTTTGTACTATAATGGCAGAGTTGAATAGTTCCAACAGAAGCCCAGTGGCCCCACAAAGCCTAAAATATTTTCTATTGGCCTTGTACAGAAAAAGTCTGTCAACCCCTGACATAAGCCACCATGTATTCTGAGTTAATATAAAATACCAGCATATTCCAACAACAAACTGTATTGTTCATATACTAGCCAGTTGAGGAAAACTTAATCTACATGTTTGGTGATTGCTTTTTGCCATATTTTCTGTAAAAGAACATTTGTTCTCTTACTCAGTCTGCTCAATTGCTACATAATATTGTGAATTAAGAACCTGGTATTAAAATAAAGTTAACTGCTTGCAATACATGGTATTGCTTTCATGCATAAAGCCTAAGATAAATGTGAAATACCATTCGTGGATTTGCTGTAATATTCTTTTCTGAATTTTTGCTCTTAATATTGGCTTATTTTTAAAGGCACTTTTTGTTTTGGCAAGAGGAATCTTCCTAAATTATTTATATAAAATGTATTATCACTCTTTTGTTGGATCAGTGAACTAGATGACAGCTCAATTTGAGGCATTAAAAAAACCTTTAGCAGAATCATTTGTGGTTTGGGCAAAAAATAACATATTGCCTTTCAGAACAGAGATCATGGGATACTGAGTGAGAAAACTGTAAGATAATAAATAATTGTATGGCAATAAAATGCCTGCTCACTAAAATGAGATTTATTTTTAAATAAGCCAGCAATCGGGGCGCCTGGGTGGCTCAGTCGGTTAAGCGGCTGACTTCAGCTCAGGTCATGATCTCACGGTCTGTGAGTTTGAGCCCCGCGTCGGGTTCTGTGCTGACAGCTCCGAGCCTGGAGCCTGTTTCAGATTCTGTGTCTCCCTCTCTCTGACCCTCCCCCGTTCATGCTCTGTCTCCCTCTGTCTCAAAAATAAATAAACGTTAAAAAAATTAAAAAAAAAATAAGCCAGCAATAGAAGAAAATAAAAAAGGGATCAAAATACATTTTCAATCAATTCAAAAGAAAAGTGTAGACTTTAGGAAGACTGAAAACAATGCTCCCCAAATTTAATTGCTTCCTTATCAGGAAGCAATAAGTAGAAATTGGAGTAATTTCTAAAAAGCAATTTAGAAGATATATATTATTATATATCCTGAAATCTTACTGCTCATATGTAAAAGAAACTTAAGAGAAATTTTCCAAAATTCAAGAAGAACCCTAATTATTACATGACATTACCAATGAGTAGTGAAACTAAAACTTTTCTATTTTGATCAGTTATGATAAAGGAAAGATGAAATTCTCTTTCTACTCCCTCTATAGAAAATAGTACAAAACCATTATCATGTAAAGTCCGTGATCAAAGATTATACAGCATCTCCCACCAAAACAAAATAAAACAAAACAGTAGGAATTAAGTACTAGAGAGATATGTCAAGCAATTTGTGTTTTAATTAATATTTTGTTACTTTTCTCGATTTTTATGATACTTGTATATTTGTCAGCTTTTTGAATTTATAACTTATTTTGATTACCTTCTCTAATTCTAAATGAATTTTCACATCTGTACCTATTTTGCATTATTTTCTTAATGAAGGTCTAAAAATTTGATTAATCTTCAGGCCCTACAAAACCTAAACCAACCCTTGAGAGCCATCCTTTGAAAATAATCTTTTTAAAATATGTAAAATAGTATTATTACTACATTAAAAGTCTATAATGGCTCTCTGGTAGAGAGCATTCTTTTAATTCTTTTAAATTCTTTCTTTAAAAAAAAAATTCCTAATGCTTATTTATTTTTGATAGAGAAAATGTGAGCCAGAGAGAGGCAGAGAGAGGAGACACAGAATCCGAAGCAGGCTCCAGGCTCGGAGCTGTCAGCACAGAGTCTGATGGGAATTCAAACTCACAGACTGCGAGATCATGACCTGAGCCTAAGTCGGACACTTAACCAACTGAGCCACCCAGGAGCCCCATAGAGTGCCTTTCAAGACAGAAATCCTTGCAGTGAGAAAAATCCTGTGTTCCCAGGGGATGGCTATGCAGGAAAATAACACAACATTTTCTCAAATATTAGTCCATGCTACCGCAGTCAGTACTGGCAATACAACTATTAATATGTCTGTTTTAACATTATGTATAAATGTATTTTATTCTTCAACCATATTTTACGGTCAAAGCATTGTGCAGATCAGTGCTATTTAACAATTAAGTGCTGGTATATATCCTTGATAAACTTTTATTATTCCAATTTCCTTTGCCCCTTTCTCGTTTCTATCAGATTTACAATCTCCAACTCATGCACATTAAATAGAACAACAAACATATGCCAAGAATGTCACCAGGTAAAATGCAAAAAATAAAAAAAGCTTAAGTATTCCCCAGTGACTATTCTCACAAAAAGACAATAGCTACTTTCATTCTTGTTGGGAGGATCCTAAGCTTCAGCTCATAATTTGTGTATGAATTATGGGTGAATATTTTTAGAATTTTGGATTGAAAGTCCTTCCAAACATGACTCAGAACCCAGAAGCAATCCAAACTTAAAATGTGCATCTGGATAACCATAGTAAATAAAATTTTTAAAAAAGGCAAACTGTGAAAAAAAATCTGGAATATTTATTATATAGCACTAATCTCTTTCATATCATCGATAACAACAAAATTAACTCAATGTAATAACAACTCAATATAAATTTAATAATTCCTGTGTCCATCCTGTCTGTACACATGATAAACTGATTAACAATGTATTGTCACCAATTCATACCACGTATTACCAATCTGATAGCCAAATCATAAAATATGCCCCCAAAGAGAAAAGCTTTCCAAAAACCTTAGAACCTCATTATGGTCCATAAAGCATCAAATCACCTGGGAGCTTGCTAGAAATGCAGAATATGAGGCCCCGCCTCTGCTCTCCTCAGTCAGAATCTGAATTTTAACAAAATCCTAGCTGATTAGTATGTACCTTAAAGCTTCAGAAGCCCTGCTTAAAGTATCATCTGACAATTTCTGTTTCAGAAGCAAAATTCTTTTTCTTAAATGTTCATTTATTTTTTTGAGAGAGAGAGAGAGAGATCAGGGGAGGGGCAGTGAGAGAGTGGGACAGGGGATCCGAAGTAGGCTCTGCGCTGACAGCAGTGAGCCCAAAGTGGGGCCAAACTCACAAAATGTGAGATCATGATCTGAGTCAAAGTTGGACACTCAACCAACTGAGCTGCCCAGGTGCCCCAGAAGCAAAATTCTTATCTAACAGTGTTCAGGATCTTCTGATCTAAGTTTGTTATCTTGGAATTAATTCCCATATATAAAAGACCGTAAAAAAAACATCATATGTGAAGTTACTCTGAATAACCTACCAAATGTGAATTATCCTCCAATGTATTGGACCAAAATTTTATCTTTCTCATATTTTATTTTGATTATAAAATGACTTCATATTGCAGAAACATTCTAGATTTTTTTATGTTAGTAGAATTTTTCTTAAAGTACCAATCCCACCTACTCTAGTATAACTATCACCACTCTGAACCATTACTCACAACATCACAGTTATTGGACACAGTTGCTTCTGACCATGGAACGGAATATTAGATAAGTTTAAGGAATCTATCAGAACCGTCAGCTGTCATGCTTCACTACCTTCAAGTAAATGGTCAAGCTGAACCATAAGAATGATGCTGACATCTATGGAAGATGCTCAGGTGCAGACCACATGAGTCGATTCCCCTATAAAGAATGCCACGTTTCTCCGCACTTAAATGCCACTCCGTGTTCATTGATATGAGTCGTTCCTACTAACATACTAAAAGGGTAGTTTGAGCTATACTTCCCTAGATGAAATCCTTCCATCTTGAAGACTTAAAAGATTATTTTGTATGCTATCCTGTCTTTATCAACCCTTCATTCAATTCCTTCAATAACATTTTTTCAAGTTAAAAATAAAAGACAACACATTTAGACAAAAATTAGCTTTGTTAAAGAAGAATGCTAGAAGGAGAAAAATCACATTTTGCCTACTTCGAGCCCCAGAATTTTGACATGAATACATAGGTAGGCTATATTCAGTTTAGGTATATATGACACTACACCTACACGGATTATGTAGCCTGGACTTCACAGAGGCAACAAAAACTTTATTGGAACAACTGAGCCCAAATTCTATAATTTAATGGTTTCTAAATGCTGATCCAGAGAACAGTACTGGGCTGGCTCATAAGAATTATTTGGGAGGGGTGCCTGGGTGGCTCAGTCTGTTGAGCGTCCGACTTCAGCTCAGATCATGATCTCACAGTCTGTGAGTTCAAGCCCCGCATCAGGCTCTGTGCTGACAGCTCAGAGCCTGGAGCCTGCTTCAGATTCTGTGTCTCCCTCTCTCTCTGCCCCCACCCCCCAACTCATGCTCTGTCTATGTCTCAGAAATAAACATTTTTTTAAAAAATTAAAAAAAAAAAGAATTATCTGGGAAACATTTTTAAAATACAGACTCTAAGGTCTTATCACCTGGATTCAGATTACTTAGATCTGGGGTGAGATCAGGAATAGGCATTTTTTTTTTCAAATTCCACCAGATGACCTTGATACGTATGTAGGGTTTGGTACATAGTCAAGAACTCAAAAGACCATTTATTGGGTTCTGAAAGCCAGTTCTCATGGCTCCACACATTAACTAATAATACATTATTTCCATACTGTTCAACAGGACATACTTCCCTTGAGATGCTAATAATAAATATCCAAATGAGCAAACAAAAATAAGGTTCTATATTCAAAAAGGTTTAAGAAACACTGGGTTTAAATAAAGTTAGAATATTTTCTTTACTTCATACAACTAACACATATTACATATTGTCAACTGGGAGGATACGGTAGGTAGCATTTCCCTAATTTATCTGCCATGGAATCCTCTTCTTGGTGTGTCCTATCTCAATGTTTCATAGAACTGGTGTTCTGTAGAGCACAGTTCAGGAAGCTATCTTAACCAGAGTGACTAGGAAGCAGTATCTAGGATACTGAATCCCATTGTCCTTGTCCCTCTTCCTTCTTTTTCCATGGTGCCATGATGTCTTCTTTCCTCAAAGTCCCTCATGTCTGGTCACAGACAGCCATCACTCTTGGTCCATGCACTTGTTCATGCATAGTCACTGAGGATTAAATCATCAACAGCGATTAGCATGAAAGGTTTTGCTTCCCTCTGGTCAGCTCTGCAGTATTAATGTGGCTATGATGGTTAGAGCTTCCTCTCTCTCTCTCTCTCTCTGTCTCTGTCTCTCTCTCCTTCCCCACTCTGTGTCCATAGCACAGGTTCTTTCTGCATGCTGAAAGGGCAGCCAAAAGGTTTTCTCCATTTGAGCTTCTCCAATGCCTGCTTATCACCATTAAACACCCTCAGATAAACCCAGGTATTATAGCTTTTGTTCTTCTTGCCAAATATTGTATGGCTAAAACCAAAAAGTGTTACAGATGCAAGAACCTATTCTCCATCAGCAACAATCTCTGAAGTCCTGGGAAGACTGGGTGGGTGCTAGGAGGAGACCTTCGTCTTCTATTTATTTTTTTCATTTTTTTAATGTTTCATTTATGAGAGAGACAGACTGTGAATGGGGGAGGGGCAGAGAGAGAGGGAGACACGGAATCTGAAGCAGGCTCCAGGCTCTGAGCTGTCAGCACAGAGCCCGACATGGGGCTTGAACCCAAGAACCACAAGATCATGACCTGAGACGAAGTCAGATGCTTAACCAACTGAGCCACCCAGGTGCCCCGAAGAGACCTTTTTCAATAGATAGTATCTTTCACATAATAGGGATTAGTCAATGACCAGGTCAAATAAATGTTCACATGGATTTTATAAGCTTCAAATATCGCAATTCTAGTTCTTTCCTAATTCTCTCCCCTTCCTATCACCATGGCAATCCATAAAACAAGAGAGAAATCAAGAGAGGTTTTTTAAAAACACATAGTGTGGGGGCGCCTGGGTGGCTCAGTCTGTTAAGCGGCCGACTTCGGCTCAGGTCATGATCTCACAGTCCGTGGGTTCGAGCCCCTCATCGGGCTCTGTGCTGACAGCTCAGAGCCTGGAGCCCGCTTCAGATTCTGTGTCTCCCTCTCTCTCTGACCCTCCCCTGCTCATGCTCTGTCTCTGTCTCAAAAATAAATAAACGTTAAAAAAAAAATTAAAAAAAAAAACACATAGTGTGTGCAAGGTAATGTAGGCATTTATATATGTATGCATGTATTTTTAGTTTTTGTTTCCTTGTGAACCCCTTCACTCATTTCTCTAATCCTGCCCCTTTATTCCTTTGACAATGAAAATAGGTAGTCACCACATATGGAAAATGTATATTTTTTGTATTTCCTAACTAATACTACTTCAGAAAGACTTTCATAGTTAAATGTAAAAAATCAGGAGAGTAGAAAAAAAAAAAAAAGAAAACACCCAGCAAAACTACTATGCAATTATATAGCCACTCAAAACCAGACTTCCCTAAGGAGGGAACATCAGATTTAAAAGAAAGAGCAAAAATTTGAAAGTTTTTTATCTCTCAGTGGTATTTTAATATTAAGCCTTCATATGATTGGTATTAGTGCTCTACATGACTGACTTATAATTACGTATCTCCAAAAGAGACTACACAGCTAGGCCTAATATCAAGTTCTGTGAAGTCTGGGTCATGCAAGAGTGCAAACTGACCCATGTGGCATCACCATCATGATCATACTCAAAACTATTATTCCAAGGGTAACTTCACAGTGGAGAGTAGCAGAACCATTAACAAAATTCTTCTCGAAACAAATAGAACTGATGGTTCAGTTAGAACTACTGGGGACCAATGAATCCCTAAGGAGAAGACAGGAACTGGTCTTCTCTGGCCTTTCTGAGGGCTAAGATACTATTTCCTGTGTCTCCATACTTCTCCAAAGAGGAACTCTGCCAGATAACAGTTATCAGCTACTGGACAAGCTTTCATAGATAAATGTTTCTATATTCTGTCCCTTTGAATTCCCATTGTTTGTTATAAAATTAAAAGCGTTTAACACAGATAGCTTTTACAACAATGAAAGTCTGTTAACTATGGGGCGCCTGGGTGGCTAAGTCAGTTTACCAACCAACTCTTGATTTCGGCTCATGTCATGATCTCACAGTTTGTGAGTTCAAGCCCCAACTCGGGCTCTGTGCTGACAGTGCCATAGCCTGCTTGGGACTCTCTGTCTCTCTCTGTCTCTGTCTCTCTCTGCCCCTCCCCTCCTCTCTCTCTCTCACAAAATAAATAAATAAACTTAAAAAAAAAAGTATGTTTGTTAAAGGCCTGCCTTTATTCCTCATTAGCTTTTTACTGTTTCCTAACCCAACACTGGAATAACCAAGAACTAATCTGTCAGTTGCAGGTAGTAAACGGACTGGTGGTCACAAAGAAGGGAGATCCATGTTGTCTGCACTAGGCAAGGAAGTGATGGTAACTAGCTGTTAGGCCAGAAAACTTAGTGGCATTAATAGAATAAGTTGAGCCTTTGTCAAAGAAAATACACCCATGAATTATAAACTGGAAATCAGAGAGTGTAAGCTATGCCCCCAGTGCTATGTAGAATGACCTGCTAGACAAATTAGAAAGTGATACCACAGATTATGCTCCTCCAGATATTTGTGTGTGGTGGCCACGAGAATGGACGACTCAGATCTCCTGCTGGCAGGAATAGAGTGGACCAAAAGCCCCGGCTGCATCCCTCTGGATCCATCATCATGTCTGCACCAAGGCCATGCTTCCTCTGGACTGTTCCAAGACTTGACTGTGCATGGCAGGGGTACTGGTGCCATCCATCTTGTGGATGTGAGACTCCTGTAACAGTTGACTTGGGCTAGAGAACTCTCCACTGATAAGGCTGATACATTCTTAGAAGTGCATTGCAGTTTGAGATTCTCTGATAAATCCTCCTTCCTTCCCCCTCTCCTTCACAGGTATCAAATTTGCTTCACAGGCTGCAGCTCTCCTACCTCCTTCTGTTCTCCCTCTCCTTTATCCTTCAGAGGCATTTTCCTCAACAAATTTCCTGCATGCTTAAGCCCATCTTGGTTGACTGTTGACCAGAGAATCCACCTGATGCAGAGAGTGTGTGTGAAATAGCCAACATGTGAATACCGACTTTAACTCTTCCAAAGTCTTTTCCTGTACATAATCTTATTTGGTTCCCAGAACTATTAGTAAGGTTTCCTTCAGATCTTTCATCAACAAAGAAATCCTTCCTTTTTAAATTAATAACAATACTCTGCAAGTATCTGTGGCCACACACAGCTATGAAGGATAAGCAGTATTGTTTATTCATCTATCCAACAAATATTGAGTCACTTCTATGCACCCAATGACAAAGATTCTTGACCAAACATGAGTCAGGTTCCTGAACCTTCTCCTACACCCCATCTGTGTACTTCCTTGTAAAATCCAGTCTTAGCAAGAATTCTGCTGAGTCAATTTAACTAGAACCTCCCACTCTTGATATCTGATCAACCTCCACCATCTCCCAGGCAGTGTCCCATCACCCTGGCCCATCTTCAGTAAGAATGCTGTTAGCTTTGGTTAGCCAAAATGTCCCTGATCCCTGATGTCTCCTCTAAGTAATTTTCCATCCACTGACTCCCACACAATTCCTTGGCTATAAATTTCCACTTGCCTGTGGGGTATTTGAAGTTGAATCCAATCTCTCTTCCCCACTGCAAAATCCTACCCAAGTGGTCCCTACTGCATTGGTACTGAATAAAGCCTACCTTACCATCTTTAACAAGGGTTATGAATATTTTTGCTTTAACACCACTTCCGTGCTAGACTCTCTTGGGGATATAGCAGTGATTAAGTCAGTCGGTCCCTTCCCTTATGGGATTTAAATCAGTTTTAAAATCATAATTGTGATAAGAGAAACACAGGAAAAGATCAAGGTGTTATGGGGATAGGGGACATTCTAGGGAACCTAACTTTGGTCATCTTTGGTAAGTTTCCCTAAGACCTATCACTGAAGCTTGGTTCAGAAGGAGGAAGTGGACATCATTTGGTTAAGGGTGGTTGAGCTAGTACTGGGGGCAGATTGGTGCCACTGAGTAGATAGGGAAGAGGGAAAAGTTCCCAAGCAAGAAGCAAGTGGGAGCATTTAGAGAACTGAATAAGGACCAGAATATGTCAGAAGTAGAGAGAAAAATGAGCGAGAAGCATCAGATAAGGCTAGAGAGGCAGACAGAATCGGTTCCCAAGCTCCCGCTTATGCATTCCTGTAAAATAATTTGGGAAACTATGTACCCAGTCACACACAACACGCTAATTCACGTCTAAATCATTTTAAATTTAAACAATTTCAAAGGATTTGATTTCTGGCATATTGTAAATATTGACATCTTAAAATAAAGGAATAATGTAATTCAAAGAAAATACCAAAGCTATTGATACCCAATACCATCCATTGGAAAAAATAGATAGATAGATAGGTAGATAGATAGATAAACAAGTTGATCTTCAACACTTAGAAACTTTATACCATTCTTTTTTCTCTCTGAAATCATATTTCCATTCCACCTTCCCCACAAAATATCTTCACATAAAATACCTTCATCCTTGAAATTTTTTACTGATGTCATTTCATCCTTCAAGGTAAAATTTTTCCTTCTGGATTAAGTTGTTACTACAAGTATTATTAGTATATACTTTACCAAAAGCAACATAAATGTATTGCAAATTTTAAATAAATTTTTAAAATTAGAAATGATTTTGTTAATTGAATGGATGAGGATTTTTCATTTCATTTCATGTTTTGGTGGGTAATTATTTATTGCTATAATGAGATTGGGTTTGGTACCAATTCTAATATGTTTTTTGGGAACTCTGGGAATCTTTATTCATATATATAAATAGACAGTATTGGAGCATAATTTGCTATAAAATGTCACTCAACTCTTTGAACTTCTTCCACTTTACATGCCAAAACCACACAGTAGCATATCTCCAAGTACTATTTCTGTGATCCATCAGCTGACAACTCAATTAGATCTTCTCCAATTCTGTTGAAAGCAAAGAAATGGAAATCATCCTGAATTGTGAAGAGATTTGTTACCCATCATTAGAAATACCAATTTCTCAATTTCTGGGAATATATCAAAAAAGCTCTGCCAGTGGGGTGCCTTGGTGGCTCAGTCAGTTAAACAACTGATTTCAGCTCAGGTCATGATCCCAGGGTCCTGGTATTGAGCCCCACATGGGGTTCCATGCTGAGCATGGAGACTGCTTGAGATTCTCTCTCTCTCTCCCTCTGTCCCTCTCCCCCCACTCACACTGCTTGCTCTCTCTCTCTCAAAAAAAAAAAAAAAAAAAAAAAAAAGGCTTTGCCCAAACTGATCAAATACCTATGAGTTATACCTCATACTCTTGCATTAAGAGGCATCTTCTTTAGCATAATATACTCTTACCATGTTGGGAAAACTAAGATATTGTTAATTATATTCAATAATGTTAACATACTTCCAATAAATTGAGGTAAATCTATAGCTTGTAGGTTTTTTAAAAAGGTATTAATAGAGACACCTGGGTTGGCTCAGTCAGTTAAGCATCAGATCATAAACTCATGGTTCTGTGGAATCAAGCCCCGCATAGGGCTCTGCGCTGACAGCACAGAGCCTGCTTGTGATTCTCTCTCTCTCCCTCTCTTTCTGTCCCTCCCCCACTCTCTTTCTCTTTCAAAATAAATAAACATTAAAAAATAATAATAAAAAGGTATTAACAAAAGTATATTGAAAAAACACATCAATAACCTAATCAGCAACATTATCCCTCATTGTCAAATCAATAACCAGACAGAATTCTGACTCCATTTTTCATTTCAAATAACCCTGCCATGTGAATTCCCATTGTAAATATTTAGACAGATAAGGCATAGAGTCCTGCCTGAGTCTGTTATCTGGATATGAGAGACACATAGACAGCATCTACTCCAGGAGCCAATATGGCTTTGGTGTGATTCTTATTAATCTGAAAATGAATTATATTCATTGTACTATGCAAGTGTATGACATTTATTGAAAACTTGTAGAAATAGTCATTTGCAATAAAATATTTACATAATTGTTATTGACATCTGTTTATATTCAATTAGAATTGTTTAATGATTCAGCTGATGGCATAGCTACAGAATATGATCAAATAGAAAATCTTAGATCCAGTTTTTTATGGTGGGAAAGGAAAATGGATGAGAGTCAGCTGGAGCAACCATTCTCAGCTACATGCAAAATGCTGCAGTGGATCCTTGTGGATCAAGAGCAGGATAATTTTTCGTTACCTCAATCCAATTTAATTCACTCACAAAATACAGCTGGTTTTCACAGTATGGTGTCAGTATCACGTGCAAAATAAGCCATGGTCTATGTCCTAGGAAAACTTATATTTTTACTGATGAAACAATGCATATTCTTACCCATATGACATATAAAAGCTAAAAAAAAAAAAAAGGTACAGAATACATTCCTTCAAAACACAAAAGGGGAAACTGTGAACTGGTGTAGTCAGAACATGTTTCAAGGATCTTGCATGGAAGGATAGCACAGATGGAAAGCCAACATTCCAGATACAGGGAGGAGTATAAGGAAAGACTCAGAGGTGATTCAAGGATCAGAAAAGAAGCCAACCAGAGTAGCATGGTGGCTTTGAACTGGGGAACAATGTAAGAAAAAACTCGGACTGTAAAGAGCCTGAAAGGAACCCATAAAGACTGAGGCTGGATTTTACAGGTAATGGAGAGGTTGTTGCACAAAGGAAAGAACACAAAATAGCTTATGGAAATGGGGGAGTAAAAGAGGAGAGAGGAAAGACTACTAAGAACGTACTGCAATAAGGCATGTATCAGGTGGTAACAGTGATGGTAGGGGTAATGGTACTAAAGGGCACTAAACTCTAACTTGACTTCTAGTCCCAGCTCTGCACTAACTGGCTTAATGATCTTGGATAAGACACTTGCCTTTGAAGCTTTGTTTCTTCCACTCTAAGGATCCCTTGGGATTAAATAAAGCATCTCTGAAGGCAACAGCACTCCAGTAAGTACGGACCAAACAGACAGAGAACTATGACCCTCCCTTCCATTCTGGCTTCAATCAAATCAGATATAACAGCAGTAGTAGTCGTTGTCGTTGCCGTTGTAGTAGTTGTAGCAGCAGGAGTAATATGAGGGCTTCTAGGTATCATTTGCAGAGAAGTTTATGCTACTTTGAAAGTTTTCAAAAAACTGAATTACAGGAGCCTCCTTCAAATTCATAAAATTCCGAGATGCTATGGAGGAGAGCAGCTTTATGAGCGAAGAGTTAGTGGGACTTGCTAACGGCACAGAGAAGTAACGAGTGAGGAATTTCAAAGAAGACAGAATGGCTAGAAAACATGAAACAATAATGAGCGTAGGAGCAGGAATTGGTTCTTAGGAGAAAATGTTGAGTTTTCCCTAGAGTTTGAAGGAATAAACTAGTATGAAAGTTTGTGTTTTCTCTTCATTGTTTTCTGAGCCTTTCAAAAATAGGTCTGCAACATCCCAAAAGAGAATAATTGCACTCAAACATAATTTAACATATGATATATGATACCTTTATCATTAATTAGAAATCGTATCCATAAAATCTCCAATTAAAGATAACTTTAAAAAAAATTTTGTTAATTTTTCAAAAGGCAAAATGTTTTTGTTCAGTGATACAGGCATTTGCAGCAAACCTTTAGGGCTTAAATTATTGGCTTGAATTTTCTGTTTCCCATATGTATACCAAGCCACAAACTCAAGAGGTATTTTTCTCCTAAGGCATTTCTCTTAACATAAAAGGAATATTAATTTGATATATCATCTTTCAAAATGGTATCTTCGCCCTGGGTTGTCCATACGAGATTCTTGATGGTATATTTGAGAATGCTTTGAACGAGTGAAACTATAATCCTTCCATATGTAAAGTCAGCATGTACTTTAAATTTTCTCTCACAATTACAGTATCACATGCAACTAGGAACAAAAGCTACAGGGAACAGAGTGTAATGGATCGTGATGGCTGTTTTAGAACAGCTTGAACCTCCTTATAGCCTACGAGAAGGCTATGTGAGCTGAATTCAGAAGAAGTGCTGAAAATGGCTTTTACTGCACACTACACTGTTTCAGGGGCAAATTTGCTTTTTTATGCCTTAGAACCATAGGACTCTCAAGTAAAAGTTCTTGTGCCAATGAAAAGAAGGCTATCCCCCATGTCCTTCCATTATGAGTATTTCTTCTTAATACAAAGCACACAGATAATCACACACGGAATGATTTCCAGACTACCAATACATTTTGTTCCAATTGCTTTTGCCACTAATGCAACCAATTGCTTCCTTCTCTCATTTTAATGTGTTATGGTTCTTGTCTCTGGTGAATGGAAGCAGCACTACCACAGCAAACCCGCTGGATTTTCACGTTTTGAGGCAAAAGAGAGGTCAATGAGAGAGTTTTTAACTAATTGTCTCCATCTTCTCAATTTAACATACTTCTGTTTGAAGTAATTGTAACAAGAACAGAAATGAGGGAAGGAGAGAAATGTACCACACTTCCATTATATTCTAGCTTTTAATATCCTCAAGGAGTAATGTCTCTGTCCTATCTCCTTGGAAGAAACTCTCGAGTACAGGGCCACTTTTGCGGAGATTAAATTTTTCAAGCCGTGCTCAGCTTCAGCAGATTCTTAGTGAACAGAAGCCTCTCACAGCCTGGAAAATCATGTCCCTCCAGCAGGGCTGGGATGATATCCTTCCATCCCCTACTGAGAGACTACAAGTAAATGTATTTGGGGAAGAGTGATGACCAAGGAGACTTGCCATTTTGTAATGTTCTGCTACTGAGGTTATCTCCCCATCCCTAACCTCCGACTGGAACCAGACATGCTTCAGTGGAACCTTTCATTAGGAGAGAATGCTATTATTGATATGGCACCTTGGTTGCTTGAGAATCATGACACAGAGAAATATAGCTACCCTTCAAGCACATGAGTCCATTATGTGGTCCCTAGGAAAACCCCAGAAAACTCTCCTTGTTACTCCCATTTCTCTTCATTCAAATCCTCCCAGGCAGAACCCTCACACTCCCATTTTCTTTCCCCTGTGTTGTGACTCTCCCAACCATTTCTGATAGAAAGACTCAAGCAGACATTTACTGGTGCAGAACGAGCAGGCCAGCCCTCTCTGCAGTGCACCTCACTGCATTGGGAGTGTGCTCCCCATGACTCAGAATGAATCAGACAGAGAGTGAAAAAACAACAGCCCCAAAAGGCAGCTTCAGAACTACATGGTGGCCTGTGATCTGGAGAAGGAAGGCTGCACTGCTGATCACAGTTACCCCAGAACCAGCTGTCCCGCCTGCTGCATTCTTCAAAGAACAGGAAGAACATGGTGCAGACTTGTCTTCCCAAGGAAATCAAAACATTCTCTTGTTTAAACGCATTGTGGCAGAATACAACATTTCTCTCTGATCTCCCATGCTATGTTGTATCAAAATCAGAGCTACAGGTCAAAATCTTCTTTGCATGCTCATTTTTTAACTGCCTCAATTTTCTGCCCTTTGTATGAAAACTTCACATATGCTTAAATACAGAATATAAGATAAGTGTTTGTATTTCAAAACATTGGGTTTGGGGTTGTGCCTGCTTTCTTTTTCATTATTTCTAACCGAAATACAGGAAGCCCCTCAGTAGAACTAGCTGGCAAATTTGCTTAGATGTAGCAGCAGCCAATTTATGCTGACCTAGACCTATTCTTTCTACTTGTTACTGGAACTTTCCTTTGTTCCATCCTCCCCTCTTCCTTCCTCACGTTGTTCCCACTGCTGCCTGGACCCTCACCCACCTTCTCGTTCCCACCTTGCCTCATTTCATGCCTCACTTTTGACCTTACTCCACACCTACAGAGTTATGAATGTTATAACAGGAGGACAAGCTGTCAAGGCAAGACCAGGGAGCTCAGGGCAAGCAAAACTTCTCTAAACACTCCTTGATTTGGCCACATCCCAGTGCAATGTCAGAGAGAAAAGAGAAAACCCCAACCTTTGCAGCTCCTCCTCGCCTAGCCCCTTGGACCCTTGCCTCAAAGCTGGCTGGAATAAGATGGCTTCCCACCCCCAGAGGCCCCACCCTGTGCACCCTGGCACAATGTAAACCCCTTGGAAAAGGACAGGAGTAACACCAGTTAAATTGAGATTAAGGTCTTGCCATCTGACAGAATGAAGCCTCAAAATACAAATTTACTTCAATTAGTTTGCTCACACACCTGAGTTTATGGCCTGAGAATCATACCCGGTGCACTAGAAAGAGAAGAATGCTAAATTAAAAAAAAAATTTTTTTTTAATGTTTTATTTATTTTTGAGACAGAGAGAAACAGAGCATGATCAGGAGAGGGGCAGAGAGAGAAGGAGACACAGAATCTGAAGCAGGCTCCAGGCTCTGAGCTGTCAGCACAGAGCCCGACACGGGGCTCAAACTCACGAACTGCGAGATCGTGACCTGAGCCGAAGTCGGATGCTCAACCGACTGAGCCACCCAGGTGCCCCAAGAATGCTTTCTTAACATAAGAGGAATTACTCTAATAGCCAACAAAATAACTTACAGCAAGAAAATAGAGCCATTCTCATTCAAAATAAAGCTCAAAACGAGAAAATATACTACTATCATTCTTCTGTTGAACTCAATTTGAAAAGGAAAGAAATTGGGGCGCCTGGGTGGTTCAGTCGGTTTAAGCGTCCAACTTCAGCTCAGGTCATGATCTGGTGGTCTGTGAGTTCTACGCTGCATTGGGCTCTATGCTGACAGCTCAGAGCCTGGAGACTGTGTCGGATACTGTGTCTCCCTCTCTCTCTGCCCCTTCCCCCTCATGCTCTGTCTCTCTGTCTCTCTCAAGAATAAATAAACATTAAAAAAAATTTTTTTAAGGAAAGAAATTGAGAGCAAAAATAGCAATTTAACTACTGGAAATAAGGACACAAGACCATCGTTACTTGTAGCCCATATGAGAATCAACTGAAAAGCTCTTACATTTTTTTTTTTTGGCAAATAATCAGATAAATTTAAATAAGATAAATAAACACTTTCAAAGTCTTGCCTACACAGCATCAATACCAAAAAGATATAATGGGAAAAAAACCAAGTCTATGCAAAACAACAGTATAAACTGTAAAATACCTAAGAATAAAACTAACCAAAAAGAGTGTGATTGATATGAAAAAAAATTAGCATTTTGTTGAAAGATATAAAAGATTTACATAAAAGGAGAGACATTTTACATATAAGAACGGAAACATCAAATACTACTAATGGTAATAAATGGCATCATTTATTAAGAGGCATAGAATAATGGGAGTTAGTGATTCTTAGTTATTTTAATTAACGAGCACCTACTAACATGTCAAGGACCATTCAAGGTGTTTTACATCCTGTTTTCACTTCATTTCATCTTTCCAAACAATGTATCAAGTATCACTATTCCCATGTTACACATACTGTATGTCATATTACAAAATATGTACTTTAGGGGCGCCTGGGTGGCTCAGTCAGTTGGGCATCTGACTTCGACTCAGGTCATGATCTCACAGCTTGTGGGTTCGAGCCCCACGTCGGGCTGTGTGCTGACAGCTCAGAGCCTGGAGCCTGCTTCAGATTCTGTGTCTCCCTCTCTCTCTGCCCCTCCCCCTCTCATGCTATGTCCCTCTCTCTCTCTCTCTCTCTCTCAAAAAATAAACAATAAAAAAAATTTTTTTTAAATATGTACTTTAACCACTTTTTAAAAAACGTTAATGTTTCTTTATTTTTGAGAGGGAGAGAGAGAGAGAGCATGAGCAGGGGAGGGGCAGAGAAAGAGGGAGACACAGAATCTGAAGCAGGATCCAGGTTCTGAGCTGTCAGTACAGAGCCCGATGTGGGGCTTGAACTCACAAACCGTGAGATCATGACCTGAGCCAAAGTTGAACGCTTAACCCAGGTGCCGCTAACCATTTAATATATTATAGCTATTACAATTTAGCTTTAATGAAATGCCTACATAAATTCCCTGGAATTTTTTTAACATGATAAATTACTCTGAATTTTTTTTGAAGAAAGGTGTGAAGGAAAAGCCAAAAATTTCAAAGAGTAACGCCAAAGAAGAGTGAAGAGAGAAATTTTCAAAGAAACAGACCCTACAAGTTTTTAATATTTGGTCAAGGAAGCATCACAAACCAGTGGAAAAATCAATGGTTATATTTTAAATGACACTAAGAATACTGACTAGTCCAGGGGGAAGAAAAAGATCCCTTGCTTCGTGTCACACATCATACTAAGTTCCACAAGTTTTAAAGAATTAATTTAAAAATACACACACATCAACATCATAAACTAGAAGAAACTATACAGGGATAGACTGAGCATAAAAGCAAAAGAAATTATAATGAAAAAGTTCAACAAATTTAACTGTATAATATAAATTTCTATACTTTATGAATAAAACATGAAAGTAAAAACAATGGGGGAAATATTTGCAATGAATATGACAAAGGGTTAATATATTAGCATTTAAAGAAATTCTTTTGGTTGATTTTTTTTAAAGACAAAAATCTCAATAGAAATATGAGCAAAGAGTATAAATACGCAATTTGCAAAAGAATTATTCAGATTTTCTATTTCTACTTATGTTAGACACAGATGTCAGTTTGGTACATTGTGTTTACTATGAATTATATTATTTCATTTATTTTTTAATTCATGGGAATGAATTTTTACAATATTCTCTTATATTCTTTTTATGTCTATAGGATCCAAAGTGACGTCCCATTTTTAATTCCTGATATTGGTAATTTGTAGCTTCTCTCTTTTTCTTGGTCAATCTTTCTGGCACAGATCAACTTTCATTTACGTTGATCTTTTCTACTGTATGTTTGTTCTATTCCATTAATTTCTGCCTTTAACTTTATTATATCTTTCTTTTTACTTTGTTTGGGTTTACTTTGCTGTCCTTCTTCCAACTTCCTGAGGTAGATGTTTAGATCATTGATTTTCACCTTTTCTTGTCTTCTAACATATGCATTACGGATTATAATTTCCTTCTAACCAAGGCTGCATTCCTAAACATATAAAGTAATTATAGTGATTTGCCTAAATATGAAGCTAAACTCAGTTAACTAAGTGAATTAATTTTTTAAAAGCAATGATAATGGGAAGATGGTGGCAAAGGACATAACACATTTGGTTGAAGACAAAAATGGCAAGAGTACAGACTGGCCATAAAAGAGCCATGATTTCAGGAAAACAAAATAAGAAGATAATGAGAAAATTTCTCCTAAATGTGTCTTTATTTCTCCATTAAGGAAAGTGGTCTCACAGCAGATGGTCCATCCTCTTTTACCTGAACGCATGTTCATTTCTCCCAAAGCAGTGAGGTTACCATACACGATCCTTGAGGTAGCAGGCATTAGAAGAATAGGTTGTAAAATCATTGACCAGAGTTCAATAACTGAGGAAAAGAGAGGAGCATTCCTACTGATATACTGAAAATTTTTACTGTAATTAATAAAGTACAGAGGAATAGAGAAAGACCATAATAACTGAAAGAGGTTCAAATCTACCAGTAAAACTATCTATTCGTTGGAACAGAACTCTACCAAGCCACACACACACACACACACACACACACACACACACCACATACACACACGCATACACACATGCACACAAGCATGCACACCACAAAGTTTTCAATAAAAGGGAAACACTAAACTTGAAACTATAATGTCAGAGTTCTCTCTACTTTCTCAAGCTGTCTGATAATAGAGTACCCCAAGGCTCCTTCCTGCCTCTGCTTCTCTTCTTGATTTATATTCCTGCCCTAGAGGAGCTTATCCAGTCTCCTGGATTTAAATTCATTTCCTGAATGTATATCTCATTCAGAATTCTCTCTCAAACTCCAGACTTGTATACATAAGTGTATAAAATAGATATCTCCAATTTAGGATATCCACAACTGAATTCATCTCCTCTAAAATCTGCTCTATATGCAGCCTTTTTCATCCCAGCTAATGGAAATGCTATCATTTTTCTTTTCATTTAAAGTAATTTTAGGCTCAAAGAGAATTTGCAAAAATAGTATAGAGTTCCTGAGAACCCTTTCCCAGCTTGCCCCCAAAATAACATCTTACATAACCATAGTATAATTACAACAACCAGGGAATTACGATCAGTGTGATACTATTAAATACAAGTAAGTACAGACTTAGTTGTATTTCACCAGTTTTAACACGCATGCTTCTTCCTCTTTGGTACATTGTTCTGTGAGATGTTATCACATGTTTAGATTTTTGTAACCAGCAGTAGATACAATCAGTATTTACAGCTCTTCCATTACCCCAAAGAAATTCCCTCATGCTACCCATTTATAGCCATGCCCTCCTCATTCCATCCCTAACCCCTGGCAACCATGGATTCCTTCCCCTTGCCATAATTTTATCATATCAAGAATATTATATAAATGGAATCATATCGTGTGTAACCTTTTGAGATTGGCTGTCTCACTTAGCATAATAGAACACCCTTGACATCATCCCTCCAAGTTGTCACATGCATTTTCCTCTTTTTCTTTTTTCTGCAAAGCAACACTCACTTATATAGAAATGCTACAGCTTGTTTACTCATTCACTTATTGAAGGACAAGATATTTGGCTTATTTGCCATTTTTATGGGAGTATCTGTTCACATCTTTTTCTCATTTTCAAACTTGTTTTCCTATTGTTAACTTTAAATTGTGTGTGTGTGTGTGTGTGTGTGTACACATAAATATATATCCCATGGGCTATGTAATCTACAAATAATTTTCCCATACTGTCACTTTATTTTTATTCTCTAGATGGTGTCTTTCACAGAGCAAAATTTTTAATTTTGATGAAGTCCAATATATTTAAATTTTATATTACGAATCATGCCTTTGGTGTCATGAACTCTCTGCCTACCCATAGGTCATGAAGATTTTCTCCTATGTTTTCTTCTAAAAGTTTATCATTTTATACTTAGATCTATGCTAAGTTTTGAGTTAATATCCATATATGAGATACATTATCTTTACAGGTACTCAGACCAAACATTTTGAAGTTCCCTTTGACTTCTCTCTCTGACACTCCATATCAGAACCAAGTTCTGTGGATTCCCTCTTCTCGCCAGTTCCACATCTGGCCCAACCGTCTGTTTTCTTTCATCAGATTACTGCACAAGTCTCTTAATTAATTTCCATTTTCTTTCCTTGTCCTGTATAGTCTATCCTCAATACAGCAACAAAAATGACCTTTTTAAAGCATAAGAGAAGTCAAGTCCCTCTTCTGCTAAAACTCCTCCAGCAGTTACTATTTCTCTACATGATCTGTTCCCTCCCTTCCTTCTCTGACCACATATCCCAAAACTTCACCATTCGATACCTCCACTCCTTTCTCATTGGCTTCCTTATGCTATTTTGACCGTGTCACGCATACTCCCGTATTTCTACGGCTGTTCCCTTGTTTGAAATGCTCCTTTATTAGCTAGCCACAAGCTTGCTTGGGATTCTCTCTCCCCTCTCTCTCTGCCCCTCCTCTGTGCTCCTTCTCTCTCAAAATAAATAAATAAACATTAAAAAAAGAAGAAGATGTAGTATGTACATACAATGGAATAATATTCAGCCATAAAAAAGAATGGAATCTTGCCATTTGCAATGACATGGATGGAGCTAAAGAATATTAAGCTAAGTGAAGCAAGTCAGTCAGAGAAAGACAAATACCATATTATTTCACTCTTTGTGGAATTTAAGAAACAAATGAGCAAAGGGCGAGGTGCGGGGGGGGAAGGGAGAGAAAAAGACACCAACCAAGAAAAAGACTCTTAACTACAGGGAACAAACTGATGGTTACCAGAGGGGAGATGGGTGGGGGATGGGTGAAATAGGTAAAGGGAATTAAGGAGTGCACTCGTAATGTACACTGAGTGATATAGGATTGCTGAATCACTATATTGTACACCTGAAACCAATATATCACTGTATGTTAACTATATTGGGATTCAAATTTAAAAATAAAAAAAAACTTTATCGATGTCACCTTTGCAATGAGGTCTATCCTGATCAGTCTAAAATTTCCACCTGCTACCGGACACTTCGAGCACTCCCAATCGCCCTTACCTTGCTGTACTTCCGTACATTTCCACAGCACTTATCATCTCCTAATGTATCTCCTAACTTACCTATTTATAATATCTATTGTCTGATTGTCTATCACTACCCTGCTAGAAAACATCCTCTGTGCAGACAGAGCTCCTTGTTTTGTTCACAGACACACCCCATACACTTAGAACTGCCTAGCAATAATATGCACTCAAGAAGGCTTTTTTTTTTTAAGTGATAGAATAATAGCATTTCTTAAATCAGTGATTCTCAAAGTATGGTCTGCTATCCCTTGGCAGTTCCCAATTCCTTTCAAGGAATCCACAAGGTCAAATTATTTTCATAATAATATTAAGATGATAAGTGCATTTTCCACTGGATTGACTTTTGTGTTGATGGCACAAAAGCAATGTGGGTAAAACTGCTGGCACCTTAGCACCAATCAAAGCAGTGGCACCAAACTATTCTTTTAGTCATTGAATTCTTCACTGCCATGTGCTTGCAGTTAAAAAATAAGCCAGTGTCACATAAAGAATGCCCTGATAAAGCACTAAAAATTGTTAGTTCTCAACTCCTGAGTACACTCCTTTTTAGTGTACTTTTTAACGTTTTTAACATTTATTCATTTTTGAGAGAGAGAGAGAGCGTGTGAGTGAGTGGGGGAGGGGCAGAGAAAGGGAAACATACAATCTGAAGCAAACTCCAGGCTCTGAGCTGTCAGCAGAGAGATTGACATGGGACTCGAACTCACGGACCATGAGATCATGACCTGAGCCGAAGTCAGACGCTCAACTGACTGAGGAACCCAGGCGCCCCTGGACTAGACACTTTTCTGATAGAACACCATGCTGTCTTAAAAAAAACACTGGCAAAATATGGTTATTCATATTTGGGTATTAATGGACATCGTCACTTCACATTCTAGTTACTTTAGGAAAAGAACACAGTAATTGTTGCCAATTACAAACTCTAACCTTTCAATATAAATTAGAATATTGGAAACTCATAACCTGCACCATGTGCATGTAAGCATCCCAATACTTAGATTTTCCTGATCTAACTTCTAATATGGTGAATGTAAAGAGATATAACCCAAATAAACAAAAGCTTTTTTAATTTTTTCAATAATTTTTAAGAGTTTAAGTGGCTCTGAAAACAAATTTTGAGAAGAGATGATTTGTCTCAATCACTGTGTGACCCTCCTTGCTTTTCACAACCCTAGCTGCTTCCATGAATATGTTACATGGCAGAACTCACACAGCTCTGAACTTCTGAATGAAGAAGCCTCATAATAATTATAAATTATTCATTTTTGCTGTACAGCTATGGGTCGCTTTTTTGGTAAGTCACCTATAGCTAAGATCATTGCTTGGTGGCAATGAGAAATCTTGGTGACTAGGAGAGAACAAGGATTTGCCACAAGACTCACCATCCCATAATGAACCTTTGAGGTTTCCAAGGCCAGACATCAACTGAAATTTCATGGTTTTCCTACAAATTCTCAAAGGAATTACAAGTACTATTTGATTTACTGGATAGTGTAAATATTGCACACGAAGAAATGCTTTTTGTGTTTGGGATTCACTTCACAATATAATCCCCTAACCCTGGACATAAAGTTGGACATAGGAACTGAATTATAAAAGAATAGATATATTTACTCACCAGCTTTCACAAACTTATTGGAACTAGGTGCTAGGAGAACAAAATATTCAGGAGAAATTTTCTCTTCTGCAAGTAAACATAAATATTAGCTATTTTTTTTCCTGAGGGCTGTTGTAATCCAAGAGCCATTGAAAACTTCTGTCATAATTTCACACAAATTCTGGTCTCAAAAAACATTTTGCTAATTGATATTAAATCGTTTGTATTGTATTTTAGGAGATTTTCCATCATCAAGCTAATTTCTCAAAAATTTTTCCTGATGCATTTTCTCATTTTCATTTTCTTGCCAGTTCTGAGTAAGTGTTTTAGTCAGAACTCCTTCTACAGCAGGTGCTAGAAACCTATGTCAAACTAAACTGAAGAGGAAGAGAGAGAAGAGGAAAAGGAATTAGCTCACAGAAAAACAGAAGGCCCAGAGTTAAGATAGCTGAGAAGAAGGGGGATCCTGGGCTTTCCTCATCTCTCAAACACAGCTGTACTGAGGTCAGATTACTTGGAACCCCCAGAAAATAGATCTATGGAGAGACAGAAGGATCTCCACAGATGGAGGGAGATAGCTTGGCAGGTGGGAAGTGCATGGATGTGAATTGGGGGAGAGAAAAATGGCCAAGCCACAGAGGGGAAGGGAATCCTTCCTGTGGAGAAACAACAGGGAGAGAAAGAGAAGAGCTGAGAAGGTGCAGCATCAAGTTAGCACAAGAGGAAAACCTCTCTGGACCACAGATTGGGGCATGAGAAGTACTGAATGTCCCAGTTATTTTTTGCAAACAGCTTCTGGAGCTCAAACTCTGAGGTTTTGGAAGTGTGTGACTTTCTCTGGAGTGGAGTTGTTGCCTATGCTCCTGGGGAGGAGAGAGCTGGCCCAGAGTGCAGAGCATGATGTAGAGATCTCCAGGGTGCACTGGTCCCCTTCCTGGAATACTTTTGGGAGAGTGCTTATTGCCTCCCCAGGGACAAAAGACGCGGCAGGTACCAGTCAAAGGCCTTTCATCACCAGGGTAGAGAGGCTCTACTCCAGAGGAGGGGAGAAGATCTGTGCCATGCAGCGTCCTTTAATACTTTGCGTTTTGAATCCCAGCTGTGTGCGCAAGATGGTTGTGGTGCAGGATAAGGTGACTGCCCTCACTATACCGTGAGGGCTGCTTGTGAATAACGGGGATTGGGATCCCCAGCCAGGACAAGAGATTGGAGTGGCGCCATTTTCCCCCCAACACCAACAAGGTGGGACTTCATAGAGCAACACAGAAGCCCCCAGTGGAGGCGGGACCCACTTAGACCAAATCCCACCACTCTGTGCCCAGCAACTGCTTATTTACTGAGGCAAGAATGACTCAGTGCCAATGCAGCTGGCCTTTCTCCAGACTAGCATAGCCACTACCCGCCAAGCAACCAACAGACAACTTTTTTTTTCCTGCTTCTTCTTTTTTAATTTCAAAATGAGGCTCATAGTTTCTGATTTGTTTTCTGTCATTTCCATATATACATATATATATATACATATATATATATATATACATATATATATGCATATATACACCTATATATATATACATACATATGCATTTTATTCTTTTCTTTTTCCTTCTTTTCTCTTTTCTTCTGCTTTTTTTATCCTTTTTCTTTTCTTTTTCTTTGGAATCAGCCTTACAGTTTTTTTGATTCTCTGTGTGTTTGCTTTTTGTTCCCTTTCCTTTTCTGTTTTTATAGGATCAGGCTTCCTCCATCCCCACTTTTTTTTTTTCTCAGAGTTACTTCAACAAACAAATCAAAGCATACCTAGTTAAAGGTCCAAACATTCCACCACTGTAAGCAAGGGGAAGCTCTGCAGAGGACTGACAAATGGGAAAGAGCAACCAAAACGCAACAGCAGAGTGCACACAGCATATCCCAGAAACAATTCCTGGAGTCCCAGGCCCTGGACAGTGTATGACCCCTTTTTAATATAGTAGTACTCTCAGGTGCAGGACACATAACAAGCTTTTAAAACACAAAAGACAGAAACTTAGCCAAAAAAGACATGAGGGAAGAATTCTCTCCAAAGGAAAGGTCAAGAAGAAATTACAGCCAGGGATTATACCTGCTCAAAACAGATATAAGCAATATATCTGAAAAAGAATTTAGAACAACAGTCATAAGATTACTAGCTGGAATTGAAGAAAGCATAGAAGACACTAGAGAAACCCTTGTTGCAGGCATTAAAGACCTAAGAACCAGTCAGAATGAATTTAAAAATGCTACCATTGAGATGTAAAATAAACTAGATACAGTGACAATGAGGACTGAAGAAGCAGAGCAGAGAATAGGTGAAATAGAAGATAAAATCATGGAGAATAATGAAGCTGAAAAAGAGAGGGAAAGGAAGTTACTAGATCATGAAGGGAGACTTAGAGAACTAAGCGATTCCATGAAATGAAACAATACCCATATCATAGGAGTCCCAGAAGAAGAGCAAGAAAAATGGGTGGAAGGTTTATTTGAACCAATTATAGTTAAGAACTTCCCTAATCTGAGGGAGGAAACAGACATCCAAGTCCAAGAGGCACAGGGAACTCTCTTCAAAATCAACAAAAACAGGTCAACACCATGACATATCACAGTGAAACTTGCGAAATACAAAGATAAAGAGAGAATTCTGAAAGCAACTAGACCAGAGGTCCTTAACCTACAACGGTAGACACATATGGGTAGTAGCAGACCTGTCCACTGAAACTTGGCAGGCCAGAAGGGAGTGGCAGGAAATATTCAATGTGTTGAAAAGGAAAAATATGCAGCCAAGAATCCTTTATCCAGCAAGGCTGCCATTCAGAATAGAAGGAGAGCTAAGGACTTTCCCAGACAAACAAAAACTAAAGGAGTTTGTGACCACTAAACCAGCCCTGCAAAAAATTTTAAGGGGGACTCTCTGAGTGGAGGGAAAAAAAAAAAAAGAAGACCAAAGACTTCAAAGACTACAAAGGACCAGAAAACATCACCATAAACACCAAATCTACAACTAACACAATGGCAGTAAAGTCATATCTTTTGATAATTGCTCTGAATGTAAATAGACTAAATGCCCCAAGCAAAGGACATAGGATATCAGAATGGATTAAAAAAAAAAAAAAAAAAAAAACAAGATTCATCTATAGGCTGCCTACAAGAGACTCATTTTAGGCCTCAGGACACCTGCAGATTGAAAGTGAGGGGATGGAGAACCATCTATCATGCTAACGAAGGTCAAAAGAAAGAGAGAGTACCATACTTACATTAAACAAACTAGATTTTAAAATAAAGAGAGTAATAAGAGATAAAGAAGGGCATTATATCCTATCCACTAAGAAGATCTAACAGTTGTAAATATTTATGCACCCAACTTGAAAGAACTCAAATATACAAAGCAATTGATCACAAACATAAAGAAACTCATTGATAATAATAGCATAATAGTAGGAGACTTTAGTACTCCACTTACAACAATGGACACATCATCTAAACATAAAATCAACAAGGAAACAATGGCTTTGAGTGAAACATTGGACCATATAGACTTAACAGCTATATTTAGAACACTTCATCTTAAAACAGCAGAATACACATTCTCCTCAAGTGCACATGAAACATTCTCCAGAATAGATCACATACTGGGTCACAAATCAGCCTTCAACAGGTCAAGATCATACCATGCATATATTCAGATCACAATACTATAAAACTTGAAATCAACCACCAGAAAAAATTTGGAAAGCCTTCAAATACATGTAAGTTAAATAACATCCTACTAAAGAATGAATGGGTTAGCCAGAAAATTAAGGAAGAAATTAAAAAATACATGAAAGTAAATGAATAGAAAACACAACAGTCCAAACCCTTTGAGATGCAACAGAAAATCCCAAGAGGAAAGTACATTGCAATTCAGGCCTATCTCAAGAAGCAAGAAAGGCCCCAATACACAACCTAAACTTACTGCTAAGAGAGTGAAAAAAGGAGAAGCAAATAAAGCCTAAAACCAAGCAAAAGAAGAGAAATAATAAAGATTAGAGCAGAAATACACAATATAGAAAAAAACAGTGGAAAAGATCAATGAAACTAAAAGCTACTTTTTGAGAGAATAAAAAAAATTGACAAATACCTAACCAGACTTCTCAAAAAGACAAGAGAGAGGACCCAAATAGATAAAATCAGGAATGAAAGAGGAGAGATCACAATCAACACCACAGAAATACAATTACTAGAGAATACTATGAAAAATTATATGCCAACAAATTGGACAATCTAGAAGAAATGGACAAATTCCTAGATACTCACACACTATCAAAACTCAAACAGGAAGAAATAGAAAATTTGAACAGGCCCATAACCAGCAAAGAAATTGAATCAGTTATCAAAAATCTCCCAATGAATAAGAGTCCTGAACCAATTGGCTTCCCAGGGGAATTATACCAGACACTTAAAGAACAGTTAATACCTATTCTTCTCAAATGGTTCCAAAAAACAGAAGCGGAAGGAAAGCTTCCAAACTCATTCTATGAAGCCAGCATTACCTTGATTCCAAAATCAGACAAATATCCCACCAGAAAAGAGAATTACAGGCCAATACCCTTGATGAAACTGGATGCAAAAATTCTCAACAAAACACTAGCAAATCAAATTCAACAGGACACTGAAAGAATTATTCACCATGATCAAGTGGGATTTACTCCTGGGCTGCAGAGTTGGTTCAATATTCACAAATCAGTCAATATGATACACCACATTAATAAAATAAAGGATAAGAACCATATGATCCTTTCAATATACACAGAAAAGCATTTGACAAAATACAGCATCCTTTCTTGATAAAAACCCTCAAGAAAGTAGGGATGAGAAAGAACATATCTCAACATCATAAAAGTCATATATGAAAGGCCCACAGCTAATATCATCCTCAATGGGGAAAAACTGAGAGCTATCCCCGTTAAGGTCAGTAACACAACAGAGATGTGCATTCTCACCACTGTTGTTCAACATAGTGTTGGAAGTCCTAGCTCAGAAATCAAACAACGAAACGAAATAAAACCCATCCAAATTGGCAAAGAAGTCAAACTTTCACTCTTTGCAGATGACATGATACTCAACATGGAAAACCTGAAAGACTCCACCAAAAAACTGCTAGAACTGATACGTGAATTCAGCAAAGTCATGGGATATAAAATCACTATACAGAAATCGGTTGCATTTCTATACACCAATAATGAAGCAACAGAAAGAGAAATCAAGGAATCGATCCCACTTATAATTGCACCAAAACCCATAAAATATCTAGGAATAAACCTAACCAAAAAGGTAAAAGATCTCTATGCTGAAAACTATGGAAAGCTTATGAAAGAAATTGAAGAAGACACAAAGAGATGGAAAAACATTCCATGCTCATTGATTGGAAGAACAAATATTATTAAAATGTTGATACAACCCAAAGCAATTTACGTATTCCATGCAATCCCTAAGAAAACAACACCGGCATTCCTCACAGAGCTAGAACAAACAATCCTAAAATTTGTATGGAACCAGAAAAGACCTTGAATAACCAAAGTAATTTTGAAAAAAGAAAACCAAAGCTGAAGGCATCACAATTCCAGACTTCAAGCTGCATTACAAAGCATAATCATTGAGACAATCTGGTACTAACAGAAAAACAGACACATAGATCAATGAAATAGAATAGCAAACCCAGAAATGGACCCACAAACGTATGGCCAACTGATCTTCAACAAACAAGGAAAGAGTATCCAATGGAAAAAAGATAGTCTTTTCAGCAAATGGTGCTGGGGAAACTGAACAGCAACATGCAAAAAAATGAACCTGGATCACTTTCTCACACCATGCACAAAAATAAATTCAAAATGGATAAAAGACCTAAATGTGGGACAGGAAACCATCAAAATCCTAGAGGAGAACACAGGCAACAACCTCTTTAACCTTGCAGCAGCAAGTTTCTTATTAAGCAGTTAATAAGCAGTTTCTTATTAAACATGTCTCAGAAGGCAAGGGAAACAAAAGCAAAAATGAACTATTGGGGCATCATCAAAATAAAAAGCTTTTGCACGGCAAAGGAAACAACCAACAAAACTAAAAGGCAACTATCAGAATGGGAAAAGATATTTGCAAATGACATATCGGATAAAAGTTTAGTATCCAAAATCTATAAAGAACTTCTCAAACTCAACACTGAAAAAACAAATAATCCAGTGAAGAAATGGGCAAAAGACATGACTACGCTTTTCCAAAGAAGACATCCAGATGGTTAACAGACACATGAAAAGATGCTTAGCATCACTCATCATCAGGGAAATACAAATCAAAACCACAATGAGATTACCTCACACCTGTCAGAATGGCTAAGATTAACAACACAAGAAACTACAGACGTTGAGGAAGATGTAGAGAAAGGGGAACCCTACTGCACTGTTGATGGGAATGTAAACTGGTGCAGCCACTCCTCAAAAAGTTAAAAACAGAACTACCCTATAACCCAGCAATTGTACTACTAGGTATTTACTCCAAGGATACAAAAGTGCTAATTTGAAGGGACACATGCATTCCAATGTTTACAGCAGCCCTATTGACAATAGCCAAAGTATGGAAAGAGCCCAAATGTCCATCGGCTGATGAATGAAAAAATAAGATGTGCTATATATATAGCTATATATATATATAGCTATATATATAGCTATATATATATATATATATATATATATATATATATATATATATAATGGAATACTACTTAGTGATTAAAAAAATCATGAAATTTTGCCATTTACAATAACATGGATGGAGCTAGAGTGTATGATGATAAGTGAAATAATTTGCCAGAGAAATAATTTGTAAGAGATAATAAAACAATTTGTCAGAAAAAGACAAATATCATATGATTTCACCCATATGTGGAATTTAAGAAACACAACAGATGAACATAGGGGAAGGGAAGGAAAAAGAAGAGAAAAACAGACAGGGAGGCAAACGCTAAGAGACTCTTAAATATACAGAACAAACTGAGGGTGGCTGGAGGGAAAGTGGATGGAAGGATGGGCTAAATGGGCAATGGGCATTAAGGACGGCACTTGTTGGATTGAGCACTGGGTGTTATATGTTAAGTGATGAATAACTGGGTTCTACTCCTGAAGCCAAGACTACACTGTATGTTAACTAACGTGAATTAAAATAAATAAAAAAAAAAAACCCACAAGGCCCTGATGTTGAGCTCAAGAACAGCCAGATGTAGGGACTAAAGTCTCCAGAACTTTTTGTCTCCACTACTTGCCTCTACTTGGCTGCATTCTGCATGGAATTTCTACCTAAGGGAGCCAAGATACTGACTTACAACCATGCATAGTCTTATGCTGTCAGATTAGCAAATGAGGCAGAAAGAGAATTTCATTCTCCCATCATCCATAATATCTATGTCCCCACACAACACATACATAGGCTGGCCATGATTGGATCATGTTTCCACTCTGTGTGCTCAATCAAACACTGTACTAAGATTGGCCCAGCCCTAGCCACATGCTGCCTTAGTCAGGGTTCTCCAGAGAAAGAGAACCACTAGAATATGACATATATTATGTAATATATATGTGGAGATTCACTTTGAAGAATTACTTCACATGTCTACAGAGGCTGAGAAGTCCCATGACTTACTGTCTACAAGATGGACACCCAAGAAAGCTGTTGGTGTTGTTCTAGCCTCAGCTCACAGACCTAAGAACGATGGGAGTTGATTTCTCATCCAGAAATACCCTCAGAGACATACCTAGAAGTAGTGTTTAATCTGCGCACCTCTTGGCTCAGTCAAGTAGACACATAACATCAACACATATGCCAACCCTGTAAGGGTATGTGGATGTGTGAGACCCCATTACAGACACACCCCCAGGGCCAAATGGAGGTGGAGAGAAATGGATCCACACACAAAAATGATACTGGCCAATAAAAAGAGCTCTCTGCTACAACATACAGAATCCCTATTTATTTGTACTCACTGCTCCCACAGCTGAGCATCTTACAAAGACAGTATAAAGTTTTCATAAATAAGCAGTGCTTGACATAATATTTTCCAGAATCATCACTCTGTAATTTTAAAACCTGTCTGATTTGAGGAAGTGGAGTAAACTGACACTAGAAAATCAATCACCTCTCAGTCATCTCACTACAGCTGACTGTTCAAGACAGAAGAAATTCAAATTGGCAGTAGTTAGATAATTATAAAAGTAGGGGGCTGAGTTAGACAATTTGCTGGGTAACTTATTCAGGAAATCAAACAGAAAAGACAGGCAGTGTGGACCTACTTAATAGGAATTGAGTTTTTCTTCCAGAAACATTATAGATCAATGTCTCCAGATACTAGTATGGTTAAAGGAAACTCACAACTATCTTTTAGTTTTGTGAAAGGACTTCAATCTAAGATGGAACCACAGGAAGTGAAACAGAGACTCTCATGTATGTGTCTTTGGAAAAATGAAACTTGAAGAACTGAGAGACTGATTTCCCATAAATGCCTAATTTATACAAGACTGAAATGTATCTCATAAGCAATGAATATCCATCAAGAATCTCCCTGTCTTCAGGCTAGTGAGCTTACTGGCCAGACTCCTCCTTCCGTGCACACCTTGCCCCTGCAAATCCTCAAGGGACTCACCTGTAGCTTGCTACAAGTGTGTGCTTCTCAAATTGCTCAGTTTCTGGTCATTTGATATTCCCTTAGTTTACCTCTTTATTTAGGTTGCTAATTTGTTCTCAAAATGCAAGTCTACAAATCATGGGGGTCATTCTCATGTCAACGTCTCCAGCTACAGTGGACACTACTGATGCCACACCTGTAGCCCCCCAGCCCCCTCCATGGTCACTTTAGGGCAAGCAGCCTGTTAAATTAATTAAACAAGGGGGCCATGAGATTGAGGTGGCTTCAATGCTGTGGTGGCCTTCCTAAGCAAACCTAAATCTAAGTTTGTAAATGCCTGAAGGTGACAAAATGGAAACCTAAGGACAACCAATCACAAACAGCCAACTGGGCTTGAAGCTATAGCCCATAAACAGTTTCCTTACCTTGCTCCCGCCTTTTCTCTATAAAAATCTCTCCCCGGCTCCTGACTACTTGTGGATTGGCACTGCCCAATTCCTATTGATTTATGCTCAAATGAACTCTTAAACTGTCCAGTGTGTGTCAGTTTATCTTTTACCATGCCTCACGTCCATCTCAACCGAACCTGTATCTCTTCACCTGAGGGCCCTCTTTGGTGTCAGACACATCCCTGCCCATGCCTGCTGCGCTGGGCATGGACACATGCAGGACGACGACACGTGAACACCCTTTGTGGACTGGCTGGATGCGGAGGGTGGGCTCAGTGACTGCGCAGCGCGCCCTCTGCTGTCTGCCCAGTGCACAGTCCGTGAAACTCCAGTTGCCCACCGGGGTACCTGGCTGCATCATACACTCTTTGTGCTGCCTTCACTGCCTTCTCTCAAACCCCTACCACCCGTGTTTCCTTCACCCGTCAAATGAACTACTCTTACTTGAATCTGTGTCCCAAGACCTGCTTCTAAGGAAAGACACAAACAGAAAAAAATTTAAAAAGCTATGTCTGGGTGGGCCATCCATGCTTTTCTTACACTTTAAAAGTACACAGGACTTGGATGGCACTTGGGTTAAGCGTCCAACTTGGGCTCAGGGCGTATCTCATGGTTCGTGACTTGGAGCCCCTAATCAGACTCTGTGCTGACAGCTCAGAGCCTGGAGCCTGCTTCAGATTCTGCGTCTCCCTCTCTCTGTCCCTCCCCCACTTGTTCTCTATCTCTCTGTCTCTTAAACATTTAAAAACATTTTTTTTAAATAAATAAAGTACACAGGACTTTCCGCACTCCCAGCAGCTCTACTGAGATATAATTGACAAAGAAGAATTGTATATATTTGATGTGTACAACGTGATGATTTAATATATGTATACATTGTGAAATGATTACCACAATCAAAATGGTTATATATCCATCACCTCACATAGTTACCATGTGTGTGTGGGGGGGGGGGGCAGATCGACTCTTGTAGCAAATTTCAAATATATAAAACAGTAGTATTAACTATAGTCACCATGCTGTGCATTAGATCCCCAGAACATATTAGATCCCCAGAAGCTTGTAACTGAAAGCTTGTAAAGTACACAAACCTTAGTCCAGTCATGTGTCACATCTCCAGCACTCACTCTTTGGCTAACTTCACTAAACAGGAAGGCCTGTGGCGTGAAAATGAGAGGAAAAGGCCTATGAACATACGCACTTGACACCTGCATGAAAGCACTGAGAGTCACCCTTGGGTCCCCTCTAAAACAACAGTGTAAAAGAATATAAAATAAAGTTCGTGCAAGAATAACCAAGGTGATCTGGTTCCCTCAATCTTCCTGAGTTTCAATGAATAGATTGGAAGCCAATGAATATGGGGGAGGGGAACAGGAAGAGAGAGGAGGCACATTTAACAGATGGCCCCATCATTTACTATATGGCCCTAGACTGCTGTGCTGCTTTAGTTTCTGATCCCCTCCTTTGGTCTAAACACTTAAATAAACCTCAAGGGCAACACCCCATAGTGAACTAACATGCATAATTATCATCTGTAGAAGGGGTAGACTACATTATATTTGTTCTGCTTAAGATGGGAGGAAATCAAGCCATGCATTTTGAAAGAATATTATTTAATTGGTTAAAAGAAAAAAAGACAGCTCTTGAAGGTATAAGTTTTAGGTGTTCAGAAAAATTACTCTAAAAGATAATTCCCCACAAAGTCATATAAGCTATTTATATTGTGCTCCTAGATGCTTTCCCCTTCATTTCTTAATTAAATATTTTAAAGCTAAGTCATAAAGCACTTGAGTTTCACATCTAATAAGTATTCATTCAAGTGATGTGTGGCAAGCACTATACAAATGAGCAATTTAAAAACAGAAGGTATTTTACTCACAGTTGGTCATAGATATTCAGTATAAATACAAATATACAAACAAAAGCCTACAAGTATTGTACTCCTGTCACAAATAATCACAGACTTTAAAATAGCGATTTTCTTTAATAGTCCAAGCAGCTCATAAAAATTCATTGTCAGGGAGGAACCAATATGAGTCAAGAGAACAATGTGTTCTTTGTGTTTTACCTCAATTATCTTTACATAATTTCTAATTTTGTGATGAGACATTCTGGAATATTGATTGCTTTCTTAAAAATCTACTGATTGCCTTCAGTACATGCCAAAGATTCAGTCAGGTGTTTAAGAAGTATGCAGGAAAGAGAAGTTGCAGTGAATTCACTATAAATCTTAACTTGCAAATAAAATTATTTACTATGGAATGAGTAACCTTTACTTTTGGGGAACCTGACAGATACCAAAGCAGTAACACTCACAAGCCACTTCACACTTATGAAAGAGGACATTGAATGGGGCGCCTGGGTGGCTCAGTTGGTTAAGTGACCGACTTCAGCTCAGGTCATGATATTGCAGTTTGTGGGTTCGAGCCCCACATCAGACTCTGTGCTGACATCTCAGAGCCTGGGGCCTGCTTCAGATTCTGTGTCCCCTTCTCTCTCTCTGCCTCTCCCCTGCTTGCACTCTCTCTCTCAAAAATAAACATTTAAAACTTTTTTAAAAAACAAGAAAGAAAGAGGATATTTGATCCAGAGTCAATATCTGTAAGTCCATGGATTCTGAGTGACTGTACCTTCTCTGAGCCCACCTTCAGATGCAGGGGTATACTGGCTAGACTGCCACAGCTGAAAACGATCTGCCTCATGATGACAGGTCAAATTATACCAATGGCCTCCCAAAAATGTACGGTTTCTCTCTAGGGAATCTCTGATGGTCTTTCCATCAGAAGATCATCAATTTATGGATTAGTTGCCTAAGAATGTATAGGCACATAGGGTACATATATGTCCCTCAAAAACAGAGATTGGGAAGAATAGAGAGCAAGTTTACTTAATTATAAAGTTGGAGACTTGTGGCCTCTGAATTTCCACATTACTTTCATTGCTATGGCCCTATTATGCATTTTTTATGCCTTTCTTCCCATGGTGGTGGATGATTCCATCTGGTTTGTATGTATTCTGGTTCCAATGACCATTGTTTAGGATTAAGGGACTATTGCTATGATGGCTTCAACACAGGTAAAGAGCCAAAGGGTTAGTTTTGCCTCAACCATCCAGAAAAGGACCAAATGTTTACCTCTTTGAAAGGTAGTTGCTGTAACTTTCCTTGGCCTTATGAATACACAGACAAAAGCCCTAAAAAAAGTCAGCAAATTAAAACCAACAATATGTAAAAACAGTTAATGTACAGCAGCAAATACAGTCTTCGGTATTTACCAAAGAGAATGAAAATATATGCCCATAAAAATGTATATAGGAATGTCAATAACAGCCCAAACTGGAAACAGCCCAAATGTCTACCCACGGTTGAATAAACACATCATTGGACATTTATATGATGGAACAGCACTTAGCAATAAAAAGGAACAAGTTATACTGATAATCACAATAACATGGATGAATTTCACAAACATTACACTGGGTAAGAGTGGCCAGGGGGAAGGTGCATATTCTATGATTCCACTTACTTGACCTTCAAGAATAAGTCAAAATTCATCTCCAATGATTTAAAAAAAATCAGACCTGTGTTTCATTGAGGTGAGGTGAGGGATGGGGGAATGTTTAGTCCATTAGGGCTACTATAACAAAAACACAATAGACTGGTGACTTCAACAGTAAACATTTATTTTTCACACGTCTGGAGGCTGGAAGTCCAAGATCAAGGTGCTGGCAGATTCAGTATCTGGTAAGAGCCTGGTTCCTGGTTCATAAATTTGGGGATAAGTTGTAAAAATGTTATCATGTTATAACCTGCTGCTCCACTCTTGTCAATAATTATTTCTTATCCTCTCAAGGGTTCCCAAGAATAAAGAGAGATTCTGTAACTAGAAAGGAAACAGGGTTCTAACCAGACAAAAACAACAGTTTTCTATTCAGCTTTTCTAAAGATTGGTACTTTGCTAAATGACTCTTTGATATCAAACTTGTTTTCTGGTATGAAATTCAAATTCCTAGTTCTGAACATTAAAATTACTCTCCCTTATTTATAGAAAGCATACCACTTATAGATATAAATATTAAAATGACTTTATTTTTATTCATTTGCAGTTGCTTTAACTCATTTATTGGCTCTTTAATCAGGTCCAGATTACAAGTATTATATTGTATTCTTTCCTCCTTTCTTGTTTTCATTTAAAAAAAAATCCCTAGATTCATAACACGATACAATCTGTACAAGTTATCCCAAAATGTATGTCTAAAAAACAAGGAGTATGTCCTCCCATTCCTTGTTTCTATCAGAGTTTAAGTGGCAAACAACAAAATCTACCTTGGCTGGCTTAAGTGGAAAAAGAATTAATTAAAGGCTAATAAGTAGTTCACAGAAGCTGAGAGGGCTTGAGACCAGGCTTGGATGTTGAGCAGCAGGAACAATGTCCAATGCTCTGCAGGAGCCACCATAGCTCAAACACCCCTGCTGTCAGTGGTTGGCCCCTCCACCGTCGCTTGCATGGACGCCGCCCAGCTCATGCTGCGTGATGCTCAGGAGTGGATGCCAGAAACTCTGGCAGCAACGCCCCTAAAGAGCCCAACACGTTTGTTGCTGTGCTTGCCAAATAACAAAATCTGCACGCCTCCTTTCTCCCCTTGCTCACTTCCCAATCAAAGTCGCATGGAAGTGCATCTGATTGATGGAATCCAGGCCTCACACCTGTACCCTTGCTGCAAGGGAATCTGGGAAAGCCAGTTTTCAGCTTCAACCTGGAGAAGGGGGGGACTCATAAGACAGGATGTTTTGCAAACACTGGAAGAGTGTTCAAAGGGTGCTGGGCAATCAGAAGTGCCCACAATGACAAATGTCCACGAAAAGCCCTAAAGGATAGATTTCTCTCTATTAGTAAGTGCTTTCCCTATCTTACAGTTCCAATAAGTACTCAGCAACTGAAATGTGGACGTGATGATACAAGCACCACACAGTGTGCTACTTCGTAGAGGAGTATGGTACTGATACCAGAATAATGCAAGTGTCCCTTGTTTCACCATATGTCAAATTCAGTGGGACTTCACTGAAATCCCAACTTTGAGGCAATAATGATATTTATATGCATGGAAATGAAATTGCACAAATCATTCACTTGCTCCCAAATTCAACCATTTTGTAACTCCCAAAATACTGTACATTGAGAATCAGATTAACCTCTTAATTGATAGGTAAGATGTTCTGACCATTTGAATTCCAAATAATAATTGTGACTTTTGTAGCTAGTCTCATCTTTACAAAAGAGTACAACAACATGAACTTTAACATGATCACTACTAGGGGTGCCTGGCTGGCTCAGTCTGTTAAGTGTCTGACTCTTGGTCTCAGCTCAGGTCATGATCTCACAGTTTGTGAGTTTGAGCCCCGCATCATGCTCTTCACTGACAGTGGGGAGCCTGCTGGGGGTGGGGGGGGGGATTCTCTCTCTCTCTCTTTCTCTCTGTCCCTCCCTCCCACTCACTCTCTTTCTCTCTCTCTCTCTCTCTCTCTCTCTCTCTCTCAAAATAAATAAATAAACTTAAAAAAATTTTTTAATATGATCACTTCTAGTCCTTTATATAAATGCAAAGATCAACTCTTGTCTGCCCAGATACGTATCTATTTCTGTGTTTGTGTTGACAGCAGAAATAATAAAACTATTTTTTACTTTTCCCTGTTAGCAGGAGTAATATAAATCATTCCAGTCTTGGGATGTCTGATTAAGCTACAGAAAATTAAGTTCATTTATCCTTTTTGTGCTAAACTATTTTCCAAATGTTTTCTTTGCAAAATCACTGCGTTGTTTTTCCTCGCTTACCTGCCTTGATGGCCATGCAGACGTGTGTCACACTGCCCCCTGGTGTGGCTGAAACAAACTTCCTTCCATTCTGTAGAAGCTACCAGAGCTGGGAATGCACGCAGACCCTGTATTGCTGAGTCATGCCGCAGGCTGAGCTTTGTTCTGGAGGGATTTTGCAGGCCTTCGAAAGTGAGCAAAGAGGTTTAGATCATCAGCAGACACAAATTATTGTATAAAGGACTGGGAAAACCAGAAATACTTAACATTTTTAATTCAGCAAATGTTTATTTAGGGCCCACTGCATATAGGTCTGTGCTTGGTCCCACAGGTGACACTGAAAGGAAAAAGGCACAAGCCCTGTCCCAGAGGACCTAGCCATATGCAGCATACACATAGCACAATACAATGTGAGTTAAGCATATACAGTGTATGAGGTAAGAAGAGATCACAAGACATAATATTAAAACAAAAAACAAAACCAGGCTTCTTAGGAGGAAGACTATTTGAGATAGGCCTTGAATAAGATTTGGGATTTTATGGGCAGCAGTGGGGAACTGAGGAGGAAGGGGAAAAATACATGCCAAAAAGAATAAAATAATAAATTAAAGACTCTAATTTCAAAAAGAGTCTTACTTTTTTTTTATCTTATTATTTTTCATCAGCAAATTTACAAGAGAAAGTTTACAGTTTCCACAGTCACCTATGAGTAGAATTTTATTATTAGAAGGGTAAAAGATACTTAATTAGCAATACAATTAAATTTATTTTCCTTGAAAAATAATTTCTAAAGATAGTGTCAGAGAGCAATGGTTCCATTAATTTTCTTCAAATCCCTTTTGTCTCAAAAACAACAACAACAACAACAACAACAACAACAACAACAAAACACTCCCATATAGATTTTCTATAATTTTATTAAGGTAGGATTATTTATAATTTAAAATAATTTAGACTACATATTTATATTATCATGTTCATATTATATTAATATATATTATATATTCACTGGCCATAAGTGAATTAACATCTGTTCACTTTTAAAGCTCTTTTTAAAGAAATGTGAGTAATCTATGTGACTTGATTCTTAGAATTCAGCAAATCAACTACATCCTCTCATTGATTCTCATGGTAAACTTAGTGCTCTTATGCTATGCATGTGACTGTCAACATCTTCAATTGTAATTTCAATTATTTGAATTGTAGGCAATTGAGGGTTATCATGGTATTTTGTGAGCTTATTTTAAATTTAGATTTTACAAAAGAGCATGTTTTGGCATATGTTTTTCTTAGAATTCTGGGTGTTTACATACATTTGCTAAGTGTACAATGTAATAGAAAATAAACCAATGCCTTTTAAATTTTTATTAAAATGGTTTCAAATATATGCCCACTCATCTTGGGAATATAATGATCCATGTAAGTTGAATGATAACCAACACAACATTCTTTTTAAATATAAAATTGTATCAACCCATAACTTTAAAAAGGACCTTTCATTTTTTCATATTAACAGAATCGATATATATTTTACAAGGTATACGATAGAGCTTGCTTCACATAGTATCAGGATTATGTATCTTCTATATCTTAGTGGGTAAAGATGACACTCAAAATCTCCCTTTTTAAAGTCATTCCCTTCTGGTGTTTCTAGAATATAAATAACTTTTAGTTGACCCAGTTTTATATATTTGCCTTTTTCTTATTAATAAAAACTCTAAAATTCTAAAAGATAACTCTAACACTATGGAGGTAAATATATAATACAGTATTGTATTTATAATAATCGTTAATATTATATCAAAATTTCCCATATATTACCCAGGTAGAATTTATTGTAAATGTATTTCTGGTCTCCTGATTTAATTATGTAGATTTCCATAATAACTAATAGCAAAATATACGTGAAAAGGCCTAGGATGTTGCTTGATCATCAAGTACTTTTGTACTCAAGTACTCAAGTACTTTTGGAGTTGAGCTCCTCAAAATGTAAGGATATGCCCTTTCTCCCAGACTGCAAATCACTTCTGTTATTAATATGGCATTTTACTATTTTGTAGGAAGAAGCTCAGCTCAAATTTAAATTGTTTACCCAAAAGTCACCCATCTATGACTAGACGGGCTGTGAGGTACACTATCAACAGTGTAACAGTGATGTGTACTTTAGGCAGTGTAGATGTGTACTCTATCTACATCTTATGACTCATTGAATCCTCACAGGAACTTCTGGAGGGAAGTAATATTATTGTCCCATTTTGCAGTTAAGACAATTGATACACACAGAGGCTAAGTAACTTGCCCAACCTTCCATAGCTCATGAGGGGCAGAGGTGAGGTTAAAACTCAGGAAACCTGTCTTTGGGGGTCTGTGAACTTAACCACTACTCTATAATAATGAGACTCTGTTTCTAAAAAGGTCTTTTTTTTTAAGTTTATTTTTTTTTTTTTGAGAGAGAGAGTGTGTACAAGTGGGGGAAAGGGGGCAGATGCAGGGGTCAGACAGAAAGGGAGAGAATCCCAAGAATGCTGTCAGCATAGAGCCAGACATGGGGCTTGAATTCATGAGCCATGACATCATGACCTAAGCTGAAACCAAGAGTTGGACACTTGACTGACTGAGCCATCCAGGTGCCCCACTAGAAAGGTCTTTAAAGGAGTATTAAGGGTGGCACAAAAACAGACACTCAGATCAATGGAACAGAATAGAGAACCCAGAAATGGACCCACAAACATATGGCCAACTAATCTTTGACAAAGCAGGAAAGAGTATCCAATGGAATAAAGACAGTCTCTTCAGCAAGTGGTGCTGGGAAAACTGGACAGCGACATGCAGAAGAATGAACCTGGACCACTTTCTTACACCATACACAAAAATAAACTCAAAATGGATGAAAGACCTAAATGTAAGACAGGAAGCCATCAAAATCCTCAAGCAGAAAGCAGGCAAAAACCTCTTTGACCTTGGCCCCAGCAACTTCTTACTCAATACGTCTCCAGATGCAAGGGAAACAAAAGCAAAAATGAACTATTGGGACCTCATCGAAATAAAAAGCTTCTGCACAGCAAAGGAAGCAATCAGCAAAACTAAAAGGCAACCGACAGAATGGGAGAAGATATTTGCAAACGACATATCAGATGAAGGGTTAGTATCCAAAATCTATAAAGAATTTCTCAAACTCAACAACCGAAAAACAAATAATCCAGTGAAGAAATGGGCAAAAGACATGAATAGACGCTTCTCCAAAGAAGACATCCAGATGGCCAACCGACACATGAAAAAATGCTCAATATCACTCATCATCAGGGGAATACAAATCAAAACCACAATGAGGTATCACCTCACACCTGTCAGAATGGCTAACATTAACAACTCAGGCAACAACAGATGTTGGCAAGGATGCAGAGAAAGAGGATCCCTTTTGCGTTGTTGGTGGGAATGCAAGCTGGTGCAGTCACTCTAGAAAACAGTACACAGGTTCCTGAAAAAATTAAAAATAGAACTACCCTATGACCCAGCAACTGCACTATTAGGTATTTATCCAAGGGATACAGGTATGCTGTTTCGAAGGGGCACGTGCACCCCCATGTTTATAGCAGCACTATCAACAACAGCCAAAGTATGGAAGGAGCCCAAATGTCCATCAGCGGATGAATGGATAAAGAATATGTGGTATATCGATGGAGTATTACTTGGCAAGCAAAAAGAATGAGATGTTGTCATTTGCAACTACGTGGATGGAACTGGAGGGTATTATACTAAGCTAAATTAGTCAGAGAAAGACAAATATCATATGACTTCACTCATATGAGGACTTTAAGACACAGAACAGATGAACACAAGGGAAAGGAAACAAAAATAATAAAAAAAGAGGGAGGGGGACAAAACATAAGAGACTCTTTTTTTTTTCAATATATGAAGTTTATTGTCAAATTGGTTTCCATACAACACCCAGTGCTCATCCCAAAAGGTGCCCTCCTCAATACCCATCACCCACCCTCCCCTCCCTCCCACCCCCCATCAACCCTCAGTTTGTTCTCAGTTTTTAACAGTCTCTTATGCTTTGGCTCCATAAGAGACTCTTAAATATGGAAAACAAACAGACGGTTACTGGAGGGGTTGTGAGAGGGGGGATGAGCTAAATGGGTAAGGGGCACTAAGGAATCTACTGAAATCATTGTTGCACCATATGCTAACTAATTTGGATGTAAATTTAAAAAAATAAATAAATAAAGGAGTATTAAGGGAGTCCAGGTACAGAAAGACTTGCCAACAACGAAGGGCCAATGTGAAAAGAGAAAAGGGATTTTGAGTGTTGCTTCTACTGCACTCTGTGTGTGACCTGAAACAAGGTTCCAGGACAAGGAACCCTAAATGAGAACAAATTTAAAAAGATGTGAATTAATTAGGGTAACGTTAAGATGCTGTACAAATAAACCTCAAACTTTTAGTAACTAAGAATAGTAGATGTATTTTTTTAGTTGCGGTAGATTATACTTAAGAGTTGAATTATTTTTAAGTGAGCAGAAAATGTTATTTTTTTGCTTATAGAACAAACAGTCCACGTTGTCCTGGGTTCTTCCATCCTATATGTGGATGTTCCCTGAGGTCTTAGAGCCAGCTGAAGGGAAAAGAAAGGAAAAAGGAGGTACATCTACTTCCTTTTTTTTTTTTAAGTTCATTTATTATTGAGAGACAGAGAGACACAGAGTGTGAGCAGGGGAGGGGTAGAGAGAGGGAGACACAGAATCTGAAGAAGGCTCCAGGATCTGAGCTGTCAGCACAGAGCCTGATGCAGGGCTCAAACTCACAAACTGCGAAATCATGACCTGAGCTGAAGTCGGTCACCCAACCAACCGAGCCACCCAGGCGCCCCTAGGTACTTCTACTTCTTAAACTCCTTGGTCTGGAAATGATACATATCAACTCTGTGAAATTGTGAATGTGAAATTGTAGTGAACTAGTCCCATAAATCCACTGAATGCAAAGGGTGCAGGTGGGGTGAGGGAGGGTGGGCTCAGAAATTTTTTTAACTGCTTGGGCAGATACTTCTTGGTACTAATACTACATTTTAGAATTCTGGTAAACAGCTGGCCATCTTTCCAAAGGCTCTATCACTAGATTGTCTCTAGTCACTGGTAACACCAGGAGCACTACTTTGGAACCCAAGAAAAAACACATACAATAAAGGCAAAAGGATCCTTCCCACGCTAGAAAAGAACCTACTGGTGCCATGAAGTCTTGATCAGATCAGGACCACTATCAGGGTCTGTATCAACAGGACAGAACATTAGCAACCTTGCCAACAACAGGTGCCTGTGTCAGTAGAAACATTAAGCATACTTGACAGAGCAGGATGGCCAGCTATAGTGCCTCTGGCAGATGACTGAGAGCAGAGCCACCTTTGGTGGCTGTGGGAGATGAAGGCACCTTAGGCAGGCACCAACGAAGTCTCTGGGGGTATGAGGTCCCAGCGGCAGGTGACTTGGGGAAGGAAGACATTCCTGGGTGATAGAGGAAGAAAATGGCAAGCACATCATGGTACCTGAGAAGATCCTCTTTGCGATTGTGTGTGAGCTGGCCCCTCACAATGATTTCTAACACCAACCAAGAGGAAGTCTTTGTTGTAAGACAGGTTGTTGGTAGGGACCAAACAAAAGAAATGTTATAGAGACTTTGGCTTTATTCCAAGGCTACTGTGGGCTTGAAACTGCAATTCTGAAAAATCATCACAATTTCCTGTGTATTATCAAACCAGACTTTATTATGAATGTAGCCCTGGTCCCATGGCTTAATTATCTAGAATTTTGTAACAACTAATAGCAAACTATGTTTCCCTAGGAGAAAGGTCAACATCCGAGTTAGTACCTGGGAAGAATCCAAACTCACAGATCAGGCGGCCAAAGCTTTGGGAATGGATCCCAGGAAGCCACTTTGAGTTTTGAGGTGGGGAACAGAATTCTGCTAAAAGCTATTGGATGCGACACAAATTGGCTTTCAGGATCAGACACCCACGGCAAAGACGATGAATGAGGACCTGGTGCTACTCAGGGGAGGAGGGGAAAAGCTGAGCTTCAGGGAGTGGATCTGCGGCGGGGCGGGGGGGGTCGGGGGGGGGGAATTATGTTGCAAGCAACTGAAAAGAACAGAGGGAAATTGGGTGAAGAGAGAAGGAGACTGCCAAGCCCCAGAACCCCAGAGGTCCCCAAGGTGGACAGCTGTCAGAACGAGTTTTCATAGTCTTTAGTCTTGAAAAGTATCTTTGGGGCTTAGGAAGAAAATGGACTTCAATCTCCAGAGCACCAGATAGGAGCTTGGAGTGTCCTGGGAAGAGCCCTAGAGATGTCTGATTGTGACAGGGTAGAGAAGGCTAAAGCTTAGAGCCAGAGTCACTGCTCACAATCAGGAGGAGGACCCGGATTGACACAGGGTGAAGTGTGGTCCCAGGACCAGAGCATCAATATCACCTGGGAACTTGCTTGCAACATAAATTCTGGGGCCCCACCCCAAGTGTCCTTAATCAGAAACCTTAAGGGTGGAGCCCAGAAACCTGTGTTTCAGTAAACCATTCAGGTTGATTTTGATGCAGGCTAGGGGGGCCCAGAAGACTCGAAGGATTGGATGAGGCGGTATATAATGGGGATTAATATTTGACTGAAGTTAGACCCCAAGTAGTAAGCAACACGATGGAGGCTATGATCTGCGCATCCCAATCTCCTTTTATCTATCTTCCAACAGATTTGGAAATGGGAGCTCCATTAAGACACAGACATAAAGTGAGACCAACGTTTCAACTCACAGGGGAAACTTGTGTGAGATCGGCAGGCACAGATGCTCACAAGGGGCTGATATCTTAGAATAATAAACAGAGATGTGTTTCACACTAACCTTGCATATCTACTCATCTCCTGCCATCACCCCATCACTTCCCCGGGCATTCAGTACACCTCTGTGCGCACAGCATTACTCTCCTCCCATAAGCATGTTACCCTTTGTCTTTTTCATCAGCAATCAAGATATAAACACACAATAAATTTTTTCTATTCACTGTTATTTCTCCTCTTTACCAAATCCACTAATGTTGCAACAGTATTATTTTCTACTTTATTTTTATTGCTTTTATTTCAACCCCAGTATAGAATCACAACTGAGCTGACCTTGGGGTTACAACATTTTCATTTTTCTGTAGAAAAATGCATTTCCACAATACATTTACAACTGAACTTTGGAACGTGTTCATAGATGGGAGGCAGATTGATCGGCACGACTCTTCATACACAAACTGGAACAGAAAAAAAATCTAAACAAATAGTGCTACCAAGGAGAAGAAACAAGTTCTACCACAACATTCCACATCTGCTTTCAAATGATGGATTTAGCTTCTCTGGCCTTCCCTCCACTAAAAAAAGAGGGAAGAAAAAAAGAAAGGAAAGAAGGAATGGTGGGAGGGGAGAGCAATAATTTAGAAATGCGTAAGTTCTTTTTCTCTCTGATACATGGATAAACTTTTATTTTACCTACCAAAGGGAAAAATAATATTCACTAAAAGCTTTCTAACCTATATTTCCAATTGTGAAGGTGTTTAATTTACTATCTATCTTTAAAAGGCTTCAAATAAAATATAGCTAGGAAAGTACATAAAGAATTCACATTATAAAATTCTCCACGTAATTAATGTTCATAATAATGTTAGGACTATAGCTAAAAAAAGTAATTTTCCGTAGTTTAGTCGGAAGTACAGATAATCAGCACCAAATGTATACATTAGGTTGTAATAGGCAATTGTAAGCAAACAGTATCAAACTGTATAACTTTTTTTTTTTTAAGTTTACTTATTTTGAGAGAGAACATGAGCAGGGGCAGGGTAGAACGAGAGGGAGAGAGAGAATCCAAAGCAGGCTCTGCGCTGACAGTGCAGAGCCCAATGCGGGGCTCAATCTCACAGACCATGAGATCATGACCTCAGCTGAAATCGAGTCAGACACCTAACCAACTAAGCACCCAGGTGCCCCTAAACTGTATAACTTTTAAAAAATATTTTTTTAATGTTTATTTATTTTTGAGAGAGAGAGAGAGAGTGTGTGTGTGAGTGTGTGAGTGGGGGAAGAGCAGAGAGAAAGGGAGACACAGAATCCGAAGCAGGCTCCAGGCTCTGAGCTGTCAGCACAGAGCCGGATGCAGGGCTCAAACTCAGGAAATGCGAGATCATGACCTGAGCCAAAGTTGGATGCTTAACCAACTGAGCCACCCAGGGGCCCCTAAACTGTATAGATAACTGTAAAGTAACTGTAAACTAATTAAAATAACTGTAAATTAACCAGAAGTTGTTACAAACTGTATAAAAATTGATATTATTTTCCCAGTTCTCCCAAGAGCTCTACAAAATCAGTGATGTACTATTCCGTGTTGTCTTTTACTTGTTGTCTGATCACATTTCCTCTAAATCCAGTGAAAAACATTAGCAGGACAATAGGCTTCCATGTCTGTGGCTCCATCTCTAATCATGACTATTTTCTTAAAACGAAATTTTTCCTTTAAAAGTTTAGTAACTTTTCCTTTCCCGCTCCCCCCCCCCCCCAGATTGGGCTGTTGATTGCATCTCATCAAAACCTGCACATTCACCATTAAACTAGAATTTCAGTCTATTAGCAAATACAATGGTTAATGGGATATTGAGCCTTGAAGCAACATGGTCTACAATGCTCCTAAAGCTACCATATATTAAGAAAAGCTGAACATTTCACTCTTGCGGGTGACTTACTAGCTCCTTTATGCCAGGGGTCAGGTGTGGGGGGTGCTCTACCATGAGACTTTGCACCTGTTCCCTGGAGGGCTGGATCAGAGCTAAGCGCTCTGTGAGGTCAGCCTTGAAAGGCACTGCCCCACCCACGGCTCCCCAGATCATTTCTGACACAGCATCCTCACCTCCACAGAATCTGGCTAGCTCATCAATTGCTTCTTCTCTGATGACTGTGCCATCAACATCAAAGCATAATGCATCAGCTGAACAGAAAAGCTTCCTCAACTCTGAATGGAAGACCCTCCTTGGAAGAATTTTCCTCATTTCTCCAGATTCCTAGGAAATGACACTCTTCTCTTCCTGCTTCTTTCCTGAATAAAAATGCAGCATGAAGTTCTGACTACTAACTTCTTTATGAGAGATTTCATGAGTTTTGCAAGATCAAGAGCCTGCTCTCTGCTGCTCCTTCCTGGGCCGCCATCCCCATCTCCTGGGCGTCTGCAATTGTATCCTCCTGACTGTAGGTGGGGGAGTGGGGGGGTGCTGGCTCTGGTGGAGTTTGGAGGGACGTGACCTGTACAGACCCACAGAGCTTTTACCGAACAATCATATGAAACCTGATGATAAATGCGGTGGCTTCTGGTAGTTTTTGCATGTGCTTTCTTAAACTTGAATTGCATAGGTTTTTATCCCTGGGCGGAATTATCCTAATGTGCAAACCCATATCAGGCACTCTGAAGACCCAAAAATACAGCATCTGTATAGTACTCAAAACATCAGTGGGACTCAGTAACGTTGTTCTCTGAAAAACTAATAAATCTTGCCTCTCGCAGCTAGACCTAGATAGTTTTATCCAGAGAAAGAAATGCTAAGGGTAAGGAAATTTTTACATGGCTAGAGGATGCTAATGGAGAGGGTCCATGATGAGTCTTTATAATTAGGAAGAACAGAAGGCTGATGAAGCGAGGAAATGAACTCCTTCTGCCAATAAAAGGACAAATCTAACTGTGGAATCAAAATATCCTGAACAAGCTCTTACTCCACAGCAAATACTTGTCTCTGCACAGCAATGGCATGGTGCCATATCTGTAGACTACAGTGCCCAGGATGCTCCTCACCACTGTGTGTCCTCGCTTAGTGACAGTCTTTCTCCCTCTGTTATGCCTCAGTTAAATGTGTTCTAAGAGTCCATGTTTTTGGCTCTCAGTGTGTGGAGAAATTCTACATAGACTTTGTGGTCCAGCTACAGAAGTTCTATTTGAGGACATGCACGCTGAGCCACTTGCCCAAAATCTGCCATGTTCTGTGCACACCTTCCTGCAGAAATTCACATTCCACCATCAAGTCATTTTTCTGATTTAGAAAAACCAGAACATTGTTTCCGGAAGGCTGGTGTTCATACCTCACAGGGAGAGGAGCACTCTGGAGGCTCGTGCCTCTCTCACTGCGGAGATTCAATCATTATGTCAGCCCCTTGTGACCAGGAGAAACAAAGTCCAGCCTTAGGGGCTGTGGCAAAGGCAGGTACACTTGAAATGAGAAGGAGATGGGATGAAAAGGATGGGAAGACAATCTGTGAGCCTGGCAGTCTGGTGGAAAAACAGCCATGGGATGAGCCATAATGAAGCAAGTCCTTTGGGGGATCATGGCAGCCTCTTCACGGATAGAGGCCCTGGCAAGGGCTCTGACTCTGAAATCTCCCCATCTGCACCCCTATTCCTTTCCTTTCCTCTGGACTTGCCTTTCTTTCTCTCGTTCGCTCGCTCACTCTTGCTCTCTCCAGATTTGCAACTCAAGAAAAGTAAATCTATTTCTCTCTAGATGTAATTTATTCCTCCATAATATCAAAGTGATGGACTAACTTCTGGTTTCTCTTCTATGACAAAGTCATCACTGTTAAAGATTCCCAGGTTGAGGAATCTTCCCTGAAAGCCCCAGGTAAACAAGTAATAGGGTGAGGAGACAGAAGGCTCTTCAGATGAGTCAGGGATGACCTGAAAAAGAAACAGGTTTCAGATCAGTCCCCTAATCCAGGACTAGCAAAAATACCATGGTTGTCAACTCTTGCCACCAATAATAGTAATTGTTTCCAACAGGTACCGAGAGCCTTGTTAGCTTCATGCCTACTTCTTGGAAAAGCTTAAGCACCAGATATTATGAATCCAAACCCTATGTTCATTTTCTTTGCTTTTAAAAAATTTCAAAATACTTCCACACACATTGCCTTCCAAAAACATCATATATACATCTGTACACACCCTGAAGTGATATTAGAGTGATGGCTGCAACAGACTGACCCCAAATATACAATGACTTAAAGGGAAGGAACAATTTGTGGTTTTTGGTTTTGTTTTTTTGTTTTTTGTTTTATATGTTACAGAACTGGCAAAGGAGTTCTATTCCACTTCATCATTCAACACAGTGGGGAAGAAGAAGGCTTGGAAAAAAACACACCTACAGTCTTAAATCCCAGTTCAGGGAGTGGTACATTTCACTTCCACATGTATTCTCTTGCCTCATTTAACTGCAAAGTAGACCGGGACGTGTAATCTAACTAGGCAGGCATCTCCCCAGTTTTAGGAGGGAATAGATTTTCATACGTAGATAGACAGGTTGATTTAGGTTCAGGTTCAGGTTCAGATTTAAATTTAAATTTGGTAGGTTCTATTATTTTCTCAACTTTAAAAAGATGAGGCTTAGGGGCTCCTGGGTGGTTCAGTCGGTTAAATGTCCTGCTTCAGCTCGGGTCATGATTCACAGTTTGTGGGTTCAAGCCCCCCATCAGGCTCTGTGAGGACAGCTCAGTATCTGGAGCCTGCTTTGGATTCTGTGTCTCCCTCTCTCTCTGTCCCTCCCTAACTAGCACTCTGTGTCTCTCTCTCTCTCTCTCAAAATTAAATAAACAGTAAAAAAAATTAAAAAACAATAAATAAATATTAAATTTTTTTTAAAAGATGAGGCTTAAGCTCAGAAAAGAGAACACAGCTTCCCTAAAAGTGGTACACTTAGTACAAGGAAAATATAATAAATCCAGCCTAGATCTTCTGGGTTTAGGAGGGCTTTGAATGCCATGTACCACCAAGGAAGGTGTTTGAGGAAGAAGTTAAGCAATGCAATGTTATTTTAAGAATAATTTATCAGCAATGCGAAGGGTGGAACTTCAGAAAGAAGAAATGAAGACACAGGACTATGGAAACAATACAAGCCAAATTCAACAACTGCCTAATCTAAAACAGCGGTGATTAAAGAAGATGAAAGATTATTAGAGCAGAGGTTCAGAATTTAGAGCCTGTGGAAAGGCCTCCATATTGTCAGACTCTACTTCCCTGGCATTTCACTGAGGCCTCTCCAGTTCTCCTCCTACTTCTCAGGCCCATCCTTCTCAGTCTTGGCTGCTCCTCCACCAACGCCCAATCCCTAAACATTCTCAACCCATCTTACTCCCTGCTTCAATTTTTAAATTTTTTTTTAAGTTTATTTATTTATTTGGAGAGAGACTGAGAGTGTGTGTGTTCACACATGCACGTGAGTAGCGGAGGGGCAGACAGAGAGCGAAAGAGAGATAATCCCAAGCAGGCTCCACACTCTCAGTGCAGAACCCGATGCGGGGCTCAAACCCACACACTGTGAGATCATGACCCGAGCCTAAGTCAAGAGTCAGACACTTAACCGATCAAGCCACCCAGGTGTCTCAAGGATTGCTACAATTTGAACACCAATTCTGTTCTTATTAGCTGTGTGATCCTAGGCAAGCTACATAAACCCTCTGAGCTTCAGTTTTCATACCTGTAAAGTGAGGATGGTTGTATAGCATCTACATCACTGAGATAATCTGAGAATTTAATGAGTTAATGAGTACAGTGCCCAGAATATAGTAAGCACTACATGTGTGTTTATTAGATAAAATAAATTCTTTACTGTGCATACTCAGATCTTAGCTGAGATGTACTTTCTCAGTCAGGCATTTCCTAATTTCCCCTCACTTCAAACATAAGCCACACTTTTTTATTCGCATGTGTGGGATTTTTGTTGCTGTTTGATGTCTGCTTTTTCCAATTGAACTCTAAGTTCCATGAGAGCAGGTTGTGTCTATTTTGTTCACCACTCTATTCCTAGCATGAACAGAATGTTTTGCATATGATGAATATTAGATAAATATTTACGAATGAGTAATTATGAAGGGTTAGAGATGGCAATTTCATTATCATGAGTTTGCAAGTGCTTTATTCTCTATCTCTTCCCCTCTCCCCTTCTCTAGGAATCTTGTAAGAATAAGTTTTAAATTCATAACATCCAGATTATGTTTGGCCTCTTTCTTTCTGCAGCTTCACAGAAGAATGGAGATGTCTTACCCAATTGTTTTCTATGAAAATCTACCCCTCAAAAGAGAGAAAACCAAGAAGAGCAACATGGACCCAGGTGGCAGGAGGGCAAAGGGACAGCGCAGCGGTTACAATTACAGTGTATGGGGTCACTAGGTGGCAATTCAATTCAAAAACAGATACCTGAACCACGTATGAATTCATACGCATTAGTAGGAACTTGTTGTTTATAACAGCCATGGGAAAGGGGAGTTTGGGGGGAGGGACACAAGCATAGCTTCTGCCAAAGAAGCTGCTGGCTCTTCTTCCTTCATTGTATAAGTAGAAGTCTGGCTCTGCCAACAGGTAGGTAGATGAAACCCAGCTTATGCCATTTCTATCTACAGAAGAACAAAAACAACCTTCATACCTCATCCTCCCAGTAACAAAAGGAATCTGAAAACTCACCCAGACCTCATTACTCGGCCTCCAAATTGGGGTGCTCCCTTTGCAACCTGGATCCTAATGCACCTTTAAACATACGTGTTGCCAATACAAATCAAAAGACTAGCATTTTTGACGTTATGTGATAGGTATTTTAGATATATTAACTCATTTAATCTCCCTACAACCCTATTGTGTGGGTAGCATTATCCAAGCGGACAGTAAATAGGTGAAAGAACCAGGGTATAATTATTCTAAGGTTCATAGTCATTTCACCAGAAGGGCATGACTTGCAGTCTGACACCTTTGAAGTCATTAGTAAAACCTAGTCCAGCAGTTTCTTAAAGCGAAGCCCGCTGGCCCCTCCGTCAGAATCATTGGTGGTCTTTGTTGAAAATTCAGATTCCCTGGCTCTGCCCAACACTGAAGGAATCAAGTAGAGGGTTGTCAGGAAACTGAACTCTTAAAAAGCACCTCCAAGTGGCTCTGCTGGAGGGCACTATGGACGCAGATGATTCTTATGCATTAGGACCACACGCACAGACTTCGGGCATTATCGAAAGATGGCAACATACCGCCCTGGCTGACTTCAGCCCTGCTCAGCATCCCCTAACCAAAGCCGGTCCCTGAACCGCCTCAGGATGCAGCCTCACAAGGAAACCAAGCACGCGCAATACTTACTTCCCAAGCTGGGCGGGGCTCGCTAAGACCCCGCCCCCTCGGTACCGGCCGGAATCAGGGGCCGGGCTCTCCCTAAGTAACCTAATTCCGGCTTCTCCCCGCAGCGGCCCAGAGCTCCGCCCCCGGCTCTTCGACCAATCATATGGCAGGTTGCTGAAGCTCCGGGCCAATGCACAGGGCCGTCCTTTATTCTTCTGTGCAGTTTGAAACTGTCAGGCTGCTGCCAAGGTAGCGGCGGTACCGCTGTTATTTTAGCGGCGACGCGGCGAGGAGAGGCGGAGGGAGGCGTTCGGGTTTGTGAAGAGCCGCAACGGTGAGTAGCGGCGCCCCGGCGAGTTCCGCGCCCCGGGCGGAGGCAGTGGAGTGGGGTTTAAAGTGTCTTAGCTCGAGTTTCCGCCCCGGGGGCTCCTATACCACGCCCCGAGGCGTGGGCTGTGTGCTGTTCTGCGGGGCAACGAGGTACTGAAGTTTTCCTTCCAAGGCGTCCGGGAAGAGAGGGCAGGAGTGGGGGGTACTTGAAGTATAACGATTACTTTCGCCATGGGTTCTGATCATTTAAAACGAGAAAGTAACCATGTCTAAAGTGTTTTTTGTTGTTGTTTGTTTTTAAGAGTTCGATTCAAACAAGGGTGGGTAAGAAGGTGAATGAAGAGAACCTCTACCCTTTGCTTACTCACAACTGCTGTCCCCCTAGGCTGCTAGTCCCTTATGAGGGGAGGAGCTGGCGCGCCCCTTCTCCTTTCCTGCAGCTAGGATGGGTGAACAGCACAGGGACGTCACCCTGCTGCCAGCTCGCACATTAATTCCCTCTTCCTCTGTCTCTTGGGGTTGCATTTGAATTCCCGGACCCCTTTTTCCTTATCAGCCAGGTATTTACCAAGAGGTAATTTGATTTCTTTGGCTATCACGAAGCACCCAGAACTTATCTCTTGGTTTCTGGTATCTTGGGTTAGAGAGTACTGGTAATTTAGTGAACTGATTCACATCCGCCACCCATTAAAGCAAGATTCATTTTTCTTCTTTGTTTCTGAACCTAGAAACAGTAAGAAAATGCTGGTGTGGTAGGGTTTCAAAGAAATTGTCCTCTACCTTGCTGGCCTCATAGCAGCGCTGATGGCAGACTTACAGCATATTTTCCAAAAATACAGTAGTTGCTTTATGGCTGCAGTATCTCTATTCAGAAACTCTTTTTGAAGTCTGACCTTACTTTTCAGCTTACTTGTTTTTTGAATAGTCAGCACCAGCCCACCTCCACTCCTATTATCTACGCAGTATGCAAATACAGCCTAAAAGAAGAAGTAAATGAAAACAGAAATGAACCAGGTTACCACAGTGGTGGATTTGAAGTCCCTGAAGCAGTCCTTCCTTGCTGGGGATGTGTGTGCTTATTTTATCCTCCCTAATTGGCTTAGCTAAAGACAGTCATGCTGAGATTTAGTTTACTTATCATGTGTATAGCCAGTAATACTCATCGAATAAAGCTAAGTTTCCATCAACAAGTCCCAGCCTATGTTTCCATTCTAATATTGTACTTTTCTCTGTGTCGGCCCTGTCTACTTCAATTTCCTTATTTCTCATTTATTTTTCAGGCTAGTGTGACTGAGACCTGTTGCACCTTCCACTGAAATTGTTTAGGTAAATGTCAGCAACTTCCTTACTGCCATGTTCAAGAGACCCCAACTTTCGTCTTTCTTTGGCATCTGACTCTACACTCTGTTCCTCAAGTTTTTATGATGCTTTTTTCCCTGATAGTTCTCCCATTCTGACTTTTCTGTTTTTTGCTCACTCTTCTCTTCCCCTTTAAACGTTAGTGTTTCTACTTTTAACCCTCTTCTCACTACAGTAGCAGGCCTTTAACTTTATTAGAGGTATAGTCCCCTCTGAACACATATTAGAAGCTAGGGATCCTCTTACTAGAAAAATACACGTGTATTTACACTAAAAATATTGCATATAATTTGGGTGTATGGACCTCAGAGTAAGAACTCTTTCTAACACTTGTTTTCATAGGTCATCTTACCCTCTCCCTTTTTCAGCATTTCCCATTATGCTGATGATTCCTCAAACTGTCTCTAGCCTGTACCTCCAGTGCTCATTGCTTAACTCCAGGAAGCACCATTTTCATTGTAGCCATTGTGAACGGCAGTCCTTGGTGTGCAGTATAATGGATGTGGCCATATCCTGCATACATGCAGCTTCACTACAGTGCCTCATAGGTACCTCACACCCAGCTCATCTGATATTGAACCCACTCTCCTTCTTCCCGACCTGCTTACCTTCCTACATTTCTTGTCTTGGTTAGTGGCACTATATTATCCATCTAATTACCCAAGTCAGAAATTGGAAAGCCATCAACATTCCAAGACCAGCCTGATCATGTTATCACTTGTTTAAATATTATAATAATATATCTAGAATAAAGACTACATTTTTTTTGACATAACATAATCACGATCTTCCATGTTCTGGCTGCTTCCTACCTTGCCTGTTCCATCCTTAGCCAAGCCTTGCTTTGCACCCTTTGCTTCAGTCTTACGAACTACTTACATTCCTGGCATACATGCCCATGCCTCTGTGTCTTTGCTTCTGCTCTAATGCCTAGCATAGCCTTACATCTTTTATCTGCCTTTGTCTTTCAGGTCAATACCAGTTTATCTTCTCAGTTAACACGTACTCTGGCTCCGTTCCCACTTTGTCACTCTCATGATCCCACCCCATGAAAAATAGCTACTCCTGGCCTCCCTGCTTTGTACCTCTTTTGTTTTAGGGCCTACTAGCATATATACATCTGGCTGTCTCTACAGATTGTAAAGTCCATAAGGACCAGGACTTCGTCATCTTATGTTCCTTGCCACTGTTTTCCATGCAACTGGTGTTGATACTTTGAATAGTCCCCACTTGTCCTTTAAATAGCTTATTGTTACTAAAAATACTTTTATTTTTTGGGACAAGACTTTTGACAGGTTTTCTATGGTATATGAGAATCTCTTGTTCTGTATAGGCTTGGTTTTCTTAAAATAATATTCCCAAAACGTATGTTTCTTGGTCAAAGAATGTACACAAATTGTTTATTCTCTCTTGGCTCAGTAAAATGCACAGCACGCAGGTTGCCACCCATTGTTGAAGAACAGTCATCACACTCTATTAATCTCAACAGCTCCATTGTGGATTTGTCCAAGGAGCTTCCATTTCTCTTTAACCTTTCATACATTTGTGTCATCTCCTTGACTACATGAAAAACTCACTAATGTTGCGAACTGAGCCTCCTGCTATTCTCTTCTTGCCTAGTTATTTTATCTGTGGGTGCTCATTGTGTTGAATATTTAAACATACCACATGATTATTGTTTACAGGTTAGGATGTATATACATAGAAAACATGTTATGTTAGTTTAACTATCACCGGAAGAAAACTAAAGTTAGTTTCCATTGTTTGTAGTATTTGTACAGAATGTCATCAGATGAGGAGAAATGCTCACTGCCAGTTATGAAGAATGACTCTGACCGAGGCAGTTCTGTCTCTTCAGATCTTCAGGTAGGAAGACATGCCTAAATTTGTTGTGACTTTTATTTTAAACAAGTGACAATATGAGGGAAAACTAGGAATACATTTTTCATGTATTCATGCCATTTACATTTATAATTATGTATATGGTGTATGATGTATATACATACTGTATATATATATTTATGTATATTAATGTACATATATTTATGTGTATATGTATATGGTGTATAATGTATATCAAATCATAATAATATGATTGACCATTGAGAATTATTTCACAGACTTTGGGACATACCTTACATTGTTTGAACCTTTCAGAAAATAATCATGAACTCTTCAAACCCTCTTTATGCAAAGGCTTCAAACAGCACAATGAGAGAAGCTGGAAATCTCAAGAAACATTTTTTTCTTGAGATTTTCTCAACTGTCTCTTCTGAATGCTGCTTTCACTTTAATGCAAATTAATACACTATCAAACCATCCACAGTTCTGGGACCTTAGATGCCCTGGTGTTCTACTCCAGGTTCTAGTCCCTGTTGCTACAACGTTCAACACATTCTGCTGCCCAGGATCTGGACAGTGACAGATAAATTAACTACAGAAGGTGTGGTTTTTACATGAACTGTTTTAAATTTCTTTTATTTGTAAAAAATTTTTTTAATGTTTATTTATTTTTGAGTGACACAGAGACAGAGCACGAGCAGGGGAAGGGCAGAGAGAGAGGGAAACATAGAATCCGAACCAGGCTCCTGGCTCTGAGCCGTCTGCACAGAGCCCGACGTGGGGCTCAAACTCAGAGACTGTGAGATCATGACCTGAGTTAAAGTTGGACACTTAACCAACTGAGCCACCCAGGCACCCCTGTTTTATTTCTAAATGTTTTATTATCAGAAATATGGACTCTGACTTCTGGAGTAGATTTTATTTTTTATATATTTATTTATTTATTTTAATGTTTATTTATTTCTGAGACAGAGCATGAGCGGGGGAGGGGCAGAGAGAGAGGGAGACACAGAATCCGAAGCAGGCTCCAGGCTCTGATTTGTCAGCACGGAGCCCGACGCGGGGCTCGAACTCACAAATTGTGAGATCATGACCTGAGTGAAAGTCGGTCGCTCAACCAACTGAGCCACCCAGGCACCCCAAGAGTAGATTTTAAATGAGAGATCACTGACACGGTACATCTTGAGTCTTATAGTCCTCTTAAGTATCACTTAAGAGGGGGAAAAGCTGGACATTATGTTTATGCCTAAATAGAGTTAAGTTGTTATTGACACTGTGTAATATGAGACAAGTTTTAGGAAGATATTTTATGAAACATATATGATTCTTTAGCTGAAATTACTGATTTAGAAGTTGGAAAGCTATTGGAAAAATATCTGTGAATATTTGCTAGGATAAAAGTAGTCTGGAGTTGTGACATTGATATTTCATCCTTGTCTTCCCTTTGGATGTACTTTTACCTAGTGCTGTCTTTTAAGGTGACAGTGCTTTCCTGCACTCTTTATCCCTGCCTTTTTCAGACTTCCTTCAGGAGAGTGCTGATTAACTCATTTATACTTGTGATATTGTGATTAATAATAAGAAATATATTTTGGTCTTTATCCCGTGTTTTGCACATTTTCAGAAAACTTTGAAATTTCCTAAATGATAGTGATAAATGTGTTTGTTATGCTAATGAGGTGACTTTTGGACCCCCCCTTAAGGATTGGGGCTGGTTGCTGGGAGCTGACCACATGCTTACAGATTTGGAACTTTTAGTAGTGCCACCCACCGTGAACTCCAGGAAGCGGGGAGAGGCTGCAGGTTGAGTTCGGTCACCAGTGGCCATTGATTTCATCAATCATACCTGTGTGATGAATCCTCCATAAAAACCCAATGGGAGAGGGTTCAGAGAACTTCCAGCTTGGTGAATGTGTGGAGGCTCTGGATGACTGCCATTCTAGGGAGGTGCGGAAGCTTTGCCCCCCTTCCCCATGCCTTGTGCTTTGTCTCTTCCATCTGGCTGTTTCTGAGTTCTGTCCTTCTATAATAAACTGATAATCTAATGAGTAAAATGTTTCTCTGAGTTCTGTGAGCTGCTCCAGCAAATTAATCAAACCTGGGGAGGGGAATCTTTGGAACCTCCTGTCTGTGTCGCTGGTTGGCCATAAGCTCAGGTGGTAACCAGGACTTACTACTGGTGTCTCAGGTTTGGTTGGGGGAGGTGAAGTCTTACAGGACTGAGCCCTTAACCTATGCAGTCTGATTACTATCTCCAGTGGATAGTGTCCAAACTGAGTTGAATTATAGGGCACTCAGCTAGTCAGTGAGAATTTCTTGTTGCTGGTGGGAAAAATCCCTACACATTGTAATTGTTGGATCCAGAACTTTTAATACAAAAATGTTAACCACCTTGTAAGATCTCAGGGTGTCATTTTGTCAGGACACAAAGCTTTACATCAAAAGAATAAATCTCTAGAGTAGAATTTGAGAGAGGGAGGAAGAAGACTCTTCCAGACCCAAAAATAATTTTGTGTTATTGGTTTACCTGCTTAGAATGTCAGCCCAACTGAGGCTCTTTTTGTTAGTAGTTCTTGATGACAGTTGAAAACCTGCCTACATTCCGTTACTGGAAACTTTTCAAAATATAAATACCAGAAAGGATGTTAAAAATGAAATAACATAAAATAACTACATACTTTTCCATCTATAGCAAATATGTAAAAGTCAACATTTAATACAAAAGCCCCTTATAAATAATTATTTCTTCTAAGGGAGTTCTCATTACTGTGTCAATTATGTGAAGGATTAATAAAGCTGTCATTGATAAATGCTGAGGGATAGGCAGCATCCGTGTGCTTACTGACTGATAACTTCCTCTAAGCACAACTTGACACTATGAGCAAATTGCCCTGGTCTTACGTGGTACATATGGATTCATCTGTATTTCAGGGTCACACCAGTCCAACTGTTGTTGGGGAGAGGGGAGCAAAATTACAAGTTTGGATTGTTACTTTAGGGTCCTTGTTTACCTTCAGACAAGTTATCTTTGACAATTAAGAAGGACAATATTACTTATTTTGATCCTTAACTAAACAATAGCCCATTTGGCCGGTCTCTGTATATATGAAACTAAAATAGGTGTTTAAATAACTGATATGTAATTTTTTCTTAAGTTAACATAATATCTACCTTGTTTACCTCCACTTTAAGTCATAGTGATTGTTGTGGGAGCTTTGAAATATATGTTGTGTTGTTCTCCTGATCCAGAACAGAGGTCAGACTAGGGGAGCTCAAAGTTAAAGCCACTGACTTCCATTTCCCCTCCCTTTTTAGGCTGGAAGCTATCATAAACTAACTCTGATTGAAGACAGATAATTTGGTTCAATTTACTTATAGTTGCCACCAATTAAGAAGTTAATTGACCTCCATGTGATTTGGTTGAGCATCTGACTCTTGATTTCTACTGAGGTCATGATCCCAGAGTTGTGAGATTGAGATTGAGCCCTGCTTGGGATTCTCTCTCCTTCTGCTTCTCTCCCCTGTCCTGTCTCTCTCACTCCCTACAATAAAAAAAAATTTTTTTAAAGTTAATTGACCTCAAAATATAAATATAAGATACCCACCGTATTAGTTTGCTTGGGCTGTCATAACAAAATACAATAGTCTGGATGGCTTAAACAACAGAAATTTATTCATTTGTTTCAAATTTTTATTTAAATTATAGTTAACATACAGTGTAATGGTTTCGGGAGTAGAATTTAGTGATTCATCACTTAGGTATAACACCCAGTGCTCATCATAACAAGTGCCTTCCTTTTTTTTTTTTTTTTTTTTTCCTTAGAGAGAGAAAAAGAGAGTGTGTGCTTGGGAGAGGGGCACAGGGAGAGAAAATCTTAAGCAGGCTCCATGCTCAGGGTGGAGCCAGACTTGGGGCTCAATCTCATAACCATGAAATCATGATCTGAGCCAAAATCAAGAGTTGGACGCTCAATCAACTGAGCCACCCAGGCACCATAACAGGTGCCCTCCTTAATACCCATCACCCATTTAGCCCATCTCCCACTTACCTCCCTCCATCAACCCTCAGTTTGTTCTCTATAGTTAATAGTCTTGGGACACCTGGGACACTCAGTCGGTTAAGTATCTGACTTCGGCTCAGGTCATGATCTCACAGTTCGTGAGTTTGAGCCCTATGTCAGGCTCTGTGCTGACAGCTCAGAGTCTGGAGCCTGCTTTGGATTCTGTGTCTCCCTCTCTCTCTCTCGGTCTCTCTCAAAAATAGATAAATGTTAAAAAAAAAAAAGTCTCTTATAGTTTGCTTCCCTCTCTTTTTTTCCCTTCCCATATGTTCCTCTGTTTTGTTTCTTAAATTCCACATATGAATGAAATCCAATGGTATTTGTCTTTCTCTGACTGACTTTGCTTAGCATAATACATTCTAGTTCCATCCACATCATTCCAAATGGCAAGATTTCATTCTTTTTCATCTCTGAATAATATTCCATTTATGCATATACCACATCTTTTTTATCCATTCATTAGTGGATGGACATTTGGGCTCTTTTCCTTAGTTTGGCTATTGTTGATAGTGCTGCTGTAAACATTGGGGTGCATGTGCCCCTTTGGATGAAAAGACAAATTTATTTTCTCATAGTTCTGAATGCTGAAACTACCAAAGCAAGGTCTGGCAGGGTCTGTTTCTGATGAGATCTCTCTTCTTGGCTTATTAGACAGCTGCCTTCTCACTGCATCCTCAGCATGGCCTTTCCTGAGTGCACGCTCATGGGGGGAGAGAGGACACTCTCTCCTCTCTTTTTATGAGGACATAAATCAAGACAGGGCAGCGCCCCACCCTTTTGACTTAATGTCACCTTAATTACTTCTGTAGAGGCCCCATCTCCAAATATCGTTGCTCTGGGGATTAGTGTTTCAGTATATCAATTTTGGGAGGACAGACATTCATTCTGTAACAGCCACATTTTTATATGTTTTTAAAATCAAAAGCCTAGTTTGGCTATTTGGGAAGTATATTAGGGTGTTATTTTTGCTGCTTTAACAGGAACCAAATAAGAGTCGTTTAAGTGAATGGCTTGAAAGTCTGAGCTGATACAGTTTCTTGCAAGTCTGAGCTAACAGAGAGTCCTGAGGTTGTCTGAGGATCCTGTCTCTTCTCTCTTGTTGCTCTGCCAGGCCCTCAAGTGATGACCTTGTTTGCATCATCAGGTGCTAGCTCAGTGCCACCTCTAACCCACGGGAAGAGCTGAGCAGGAAGCAAGCAGCTTCCTTTTTAATGACATGACCTCAAGTTGTACACATCATTTCCATCCAAATCCCACAGGCCAGGTATCTGTCTCTGCTAGGAGGGAGGCTGAGAAATGCTGGGTGGCCAGGTCTGAACTAGGTCAGATCCTAGGGTTTTAGTAATTAAAGGTTTAATAAAGGGAAAATGGATGCCACTGGACTGGTAGCCTTCTCTCTCACAGGGAGTTGCACTTGACATTTTATATATTTTGTTAGGACTGACTCATACATTCAAATTTGTAGAAACCAGTAAATTTGTAGAAACCAGTATGGCTTCAATTTATCAAATTATTTGGGTATTTCCTTTTATTGTAATAAGTGGAAACTGATGTGATTCAGGAAGTATATTTTTAAATTTTAAGGATATTTAAATCTATTTAAAGAATTATAGTTATTTTTATCAACCTAAAAATTAAATGTATCTGTAATATTCTAAATTACTTTTTTCTGTAATAAGAGCCTCCTGCCTCAGTGATAACCATCATGTGAAATACTGACTTTTATTTTCTGTCAGGAAATGTAAGTTTAAATCTCAGACATGTGTTGTTGTTTTGTTTTGTTTTTGTTTTTAATGTTTATTATTTACTTTTTGAGAGAGAGAGAGAGCATAAGTGGGGAAGGGGCAGGGAGAGAGGGAGACACAGAATCCAAAGCAGGCTCCAGGCTCTGAGCTGTCAGCACAGAGCCTGCTTCAGTTCTCAAATTCACGAACTGCAGGATCATGACCTGAGCTGAAGTCGGATGCTGAACTGACTGAGCCACCCAGGCACCCCAAAAACTAGACGTGTTTATTGTCGTGAAGGGGACATCTCCAACAAAGGAGTTGACTATAGCAACATGAAGATCATTCTGATGATTGAGATTTCTTTGTCATGATTCTCTCTTTGGAGTGTCTCTGTTTCTCTTCTGCCATTAGCCTTAACATGTAAAAATCTGTATTTGCTGTAACTAACATTTACTGCATATAGGTAATCCATGTTAACTATGCATAACAAGGCTGAAACTGACACCAACTCACTTCTTTACATTTAATTACCCTAAAGACTTGTAATTTTCAAACATCTACCAGCATAAACCCTTTTTTTCAAACAATTTTACTTCAAATTCCAATATAAAAAGGTTAAAGTAGAATTGCATAGATTTATGTTATAAATTCAAATCTGTGACGTTTCCATCTCACAAAGTCAGCAAAAACAATGAAGCTGCCTTAAATGTACATTTGACATTGGTGGATAATAGAAGACCTAGCGTAGTTTGATAAGCCTAAGTGACCATTTTGCTTCTATATTTTATTTGGGCTATAAAATATCAAGAAAATTCTGATTCTTAACATAAGTAGTTGAGAATGATGCCTTGTTTGTTTTAATATAGTTGACACACACTGTAAACATTAGTTTCAGGTGTACAGCATAGTGATTCAACTTCTCTATGCATTATGAAAAAATGGTAGCTGTTTAAAAGCCTATCTTATCTGCAAGTAAACTGACCCAAAACATAAAAAAAGGATTGATAGAAAAGTTTTGATTCATTGTTGAATCACCAACAAAATCTGTCACTTCTTCAAACTTTTTATAATCTACAAATCACCCAAGAAGCACCCAGAAGACTCAAATTTGGAATACGTGCTAAAACCCTTTGTATTATGATAAGCATGTAACAAAGGTATGAAGTCATTTCCTACCCTGCACAGCTCATCACTCTCCTGAGGAGGGACTGGCGCCAGCAGATGTGCTTGAGTTTGAGTTTGTAATTGATGGGCCCACATGTGTTAGAGTTGTGTGTTCACCTGCACAGGTGTGATTCCTAAAACAAAAATCAAACCTGTGCAGAGCCACAACCTGACATGTTTACAGCAGCTTGACATGTACATCGATGGCAGGAACAGCTTTATTCCAACCAACAAAAAAAAAAATTGAGAATTTATAGTTTGGGGCCAGTTAAAATTTAGCACATGTGGTATATGTGATAGTGCTTGCTCCTTTTACTACTGTTTGTAAAAGAGTTAAATAGCTTAAAAAATGAAATTTGAATAAAACAGCGTGGATCCCCTGAAACACCTTCTTGGAAACTAGCTAGAAATGCAGCGATATTGACTACCGACACAGGATACAAGGTAGTTCTGACTACAAAAGTCTGAGGGCAATTACGTCTGTTCCCTTGGAAAGCACCAAGATACTTATTTCGGTCATCTGTGATATAACGATGGCTGGAAACTTGGGTGTGGTGGGCAGTTAAATATTCTTACTCAAAGAAAACCATAGGGAAAGAGTAAGGATTGCTGATTTTCACATACCTACTGAAGATCGTTCTTTCTTTGATTTAGACAGAATTTTTCTGAATTCACTTGAGCACATACTGTGCCACTTCAGAGGCAGTTTCAAGCATCAGTTATCTTCATACTGAAGATGAATCCAAATAACAAGACAGTTATGACTAATGAAATGATGACAGTTCTATATTGGAACTAAACTACTTATGGGGAAAAATTAACACAAAAGAATCCTTTAGAATAATATTTAATGTTCCTGAAAACCTTCCCCCCAGTTTTTTTAATGCGAAGACATTCTCTGGGTCCATGAATATGACTCTTAGAAATTACTCTTTTTTTTTTAATGTTTTTATTTATTTTTGAGAGACAGCAGGGGAGGGGCAAAGAGAGAGGGAAACAGTAGATCCACAGCAGGCTCTGTGTTGACAGCAGAGAGCCCAAGGTGGGACACAAACTCATAAACCATGAGATCATAGACTGAGCTGAAGTCAGATGGTTAACTGAGGCATCAGGTATCCCATGAAATGACTTCTTGTAGGACTATTTGGTACATCATGACCAATCGCTTGTGAATGTCAACTAAATTCCAGTATATTTTTTTACTTCGCAGATACCATTTTTTGATATGGCTAAAGAAATAACTATGTGAGGAAATTCCAATTTTGTTTTAAACTTGAGGAATATTACTGTAAGGTCTACACTTTGTGACCTGTATTTTTTATCGCTTCTCAGGTGCCTTGCAGTTGCCACTAGGTAGAATAGAACAAACAGGCTGCATTTGTGTTCTCTTTTTATCGTCAGTGTTTCTTTTTCTCTTCTAATATTTCCCTTACGCTCTTTCCATGCTATGAAAAGACACTCCAGGTTGTTGCTGCGTTGGATGGTAGCTGTCAGTAAAAAGAGCCAAAACCACTTTTCATCTCTAGACCACCCATTTGTGGAGTCTTTGGAAGCAACACCTTCAAACTAAATTTCAGAAAAGCAGAGAAATGTCTCTGTCTCTGCCCACCTGCAGGGAGGGAGTTTCTGCTTTGTAGATGTTAACTGGTCTCAGGCAACTACACTAGGTAATCTTTGTGTCATGATTGCTAAATTGGCATCTGAAGGAATCTATCTGGCTAGAAGAAATTTGGGTAGGTCTGTTTGTTGGGTTTCTGTTTTTAAGAAAGTACACCTTCCTTACTACATCGAAGTACTGTTTTGAGAACTGAAGTATAGAGTAGCTTCGACTATGCCTTTATCGTTCTTTGCCTGAATGTCCATTGTGACCGTTTATGATACATTATTTGTTTTTGGCTTCTCATAGGAAGAGTATGAAGAACTGCTTCGTTATGCTATTGTGACTCCAAACATTGAGTCAAGAGCTTCACAGCCATGTCATTCTAAAGGAGAAGTGGTGCCAGATGTTAGGATTCCTACTGTAGTAGATGATATTCTTCATAACCAAGGTTATGTATATTTTGAAAGATATTTCTTAATTTGTTATTGAGCTTATTAATGCCGTTGACTTAGAGTTCCAGAAATGCTTCTCCAGTGATTCTTCTCAATCACTCATGTGTATCACTATCATCTGGGAAGTGTTTTCCATTTTAATACGTTACTCTTGGCTCTTGTGCAACAGCTGGATATTTATATGAACTTTGTTTAAACTATTACATGAAAAATAAAATGAAAGCAAAAAAAATAAAATAAAATAAAATAAAATGAAAGCAACACTATAGCCATAGCATGCCTGTCAGTGGAGTAAATTGCATCTAATTGTTCTAGTAATTATATACCAGGATTATCTTGGAAACTAAATGGCCCAAGGCCCCAAATTAAAGATGCTCCATAGGTAGCCCTCAGAACCACTTAAGTTTGTGAACCATGTCCTAGGACTTTGTTGGCAGCATTTCTGTTAACGTGGAAGACTGTTTAAATTATCACCACAGGGGCGCCTGGGTGGCTCAGTCGGTTAAGCGTCCGACTTCAGCTCAAGTCACGATCTCGCAATCCGCGAGTTCGAGCCCCGCTTCGGGCTCTGGGCTGATGGCTCAGAGTCTGGAGCCTGCTTCCGATTCTGTGTCTCCCTCTCTCTCTGCCCCTCCCCTGTTCATGCTGTGTCTCTCTGTCTCAAAAATAAATAAACGTTTAAAAAAAAAAATTAAAAAAAAAAAATTATCACCACAAAGGCGAACCCATTTTGGACTACGTCATTGACAGAATTGACAGTTAATACAAGCCAGGATGTATGTTGATAGGTGAATGAAAGGTGGAGAAAGGAAGATAAACCTCCTTTCACCTATCCATTCCTTATTCGGTAAAGTACAGGATCCCAAACAACTTGCTGTAAAAAAGTATTCCTTCAAAGGGCACAGAAAACCCTCCAAAGATAGGCCTGGTGATGGGTAGTTATCAACAGTAGGCATAACTCCAGGGATGTCTCCTTGAAGGCACATGAAACAGCCTACTCAGAATCAACAGGCTCCTGGGGTTCCGATAAGTTACAGCCCTAGTATTTTGTTCCTGTCTCTTGGTAGACATGGACTATCCACTGCTAGACTTCAGCATACTGCACTTGATCATCAGATAGGGCCAGAACCGTAAAATGCATATATTTACTTTACCACCACAATATTTTACCCTGAAACATTTTCTGCCCAAATTTTAATTGGTATTCAAGAGGCAGGGCCCCGGGGTTCATTCATTGTACATCAGTGATCTTGACCATGTCTTGATTACCCTGGGTACCTGAGCCTGTAGTTCCTGTTGAACACACCCAAAGGGCTGCATACTGTCTTACGAAATATGTAACTAGTCAATCCGTGTGTTCACCCTGTATGCCCCTCCCTTAAGGGAGTCACCAGACACTTGCTTCCTTGCTGTACTGTTGTTCCCAGTGACACAACATTGGAGTCCTCTCCTTGCCGTGGCTCTCCAACCTTTCAAGGTCATCACTTGGGATTTAAGACCCCTGTTCTTCTCTAGCATGGAAGATAGTATTTATTTGTTTATACTCTGCCTTTTCGAAAAAGGATTTGCGATCTAAGCACACAACATGCAGTGAATTTAGATATCTCGATTCACACGAAGATTGATAAGAATATGTAAGTTCATCATCCCATTCTTTCCTCTTGGTATTGCTGTTGCTTGATGTAAGTGAGGTATGTTGAAGTTGCCAAAGTGTATATAAGCCTTCCACACAGCCATTCTTGTGAGGTTTTCCCCCATTTTATTTCCACCGTGTATTGACCAGTGGTTCCTGAGCTGCAAGTGAGGGAACCAGTGTCACTTTACCTTGATGGCAGCAGGCCCCTGGAAATATCCAATGTAAGATTGCATAGCTTCTAAGTTCTAATGTCATTCATCCACTCAGTCTCTTAGTGTGAACTGAATGCTACAGTAGGCTGAATTCTCTTCCATCTATATTTGGTGGGTAAAATTGAGCTTATTAATGATATAGTTAAGACTTTGTTCTCTCAGTTTTGTCCTTCTCTTTGTTCTTTGGCTTAGTGTTCCTCTATCCCCAGCATGTTGTATTTTGCTGTTCTAAAATCCTATGTACTGCTACCCTCTTAAATTAAGTATGTGTGATTAGGCATTTGATATAAGAGTGGTTTGGTTTAATAAAAAAATTATTTTATTTTCAGCAGGAAATAGCCCTGTAGTAAAAGAAACAAGGATGGAAGTTGGAAAAGGATGTGATTTGAATATTTCAAGTCATTCAAAGACAGATGGTATGACTTTTCCTCAGTTTGTTTTTATTAACATACAACATTTTGTGGTTTGATGAATTTTATTTGTGTAGTAAGAGGAATCATTTCAGCATATTACTCATTGGCATGATTTTAAAATGCTGCTGTTGCTGATTTATTAACTAATACTATTTAAAATAATTTCCCAAAATTCTAAAATAGTACAATTAAGACAGGTTAATGTATTACAGTGTGTGGCATCCTTTCTTAAAACTGCTAGATTAGAGGGCAGTACTTTAAAAGATTTCATGGGAGTCAGCTAATTTGGCCAATTTCAATGTTTTCATGAACCAGTGCATTCTTTTCCAACATTCAGGCATTTGTGTACCAACTTAGTGATTTTTGTCCTATCTTTATACCCCTTGTTCTGTCATTTTTTCTTTAGATATATTCATTTTTAGCTTAAACTCATTAGAAGAAAAATTTGTGTCATTACTGATTATAGAATAAAACTAATATACCCTTTATAAATAGAAATCAATGGTAAAAATGAATGCAACTAACAATTAGTAAGTTTTGATTGAAGACTGCTGGTGATGTGTTCAGCCTGAAATCTGCTTTTCCTTGGTTGAAAGGAGAGATGAGCAAGTGTTACAGAGGTTATAAAAGCACACTAGCACCAGATTGAAGTGATTAAATAATTAAAATAGAACAGTCTTCTTGCTCTGTGATATAATGTTATTTAATGTACGGGCCATGTAAGCCACCCTACAAGAAATGCCTCTAACCTTTGGTTTGCTCACTTGTACAAAAAAGGCTTGGGTGGTATAATACTTGGGGACCTTTCAAGTTCTTCAGTTATATGATTCTCTTTTTCAAAAGGTGGATATATGTTTAAAAATTAAAAATCAGAGGAGTGCCTGGGTGGCTTAGTCGGTTAAGTGTCCAACTTTGGCTCAGGTCATGATCTCACGGTTCATGAGTTCGAGCCCCATGTCGCACTCTGTGCTGACAGCTCAGAGCCTTGAGCCTGCTTTGGATTCTGTGTCTCCCTCTCTCTCTCTGCCCCTCCCCTGCTCACATTCTGTCTGTCTCAAAAATAAATAAATATTAAAACAATTTTTTTAAAATAAGTAAAAATGAAAAATCAGAGTCTATTGCTTTTCCTGTGGGTGCAGATATTGTTGGTGAAATCTAGTGAAAGAGAACATTCACATACTTTGTCACTCTGCTTTATTCTCTGGGTTTATTCTTCACAGTATGGAGGCGGTGTTTCATAGTTGACTAGCCTGAACCATTTACTGAATAAATTTTTTATGTAAAACATATATATTAGAGCGTGATTTTCCCTTTTGCAAAGAGTTCTTGATTTACTTTCAAGTAACAAGTTCTACAGTAGATTTATCTGTTTGACTCATCTCATTGTCCAAGGAAAAGAAGAAGGCCTTTCAGTCTTGGTTATTAGGACCCTTGTAATAAAAGTGAGATATGTGAGAAATGATAAACCGTCTCTAATTCCAGCATACATGTGTGATAAAATAGTAATCTTTTCTGTTTTGTGCTTTTGAAAGGTAGATGCCTGTTCTGGCACTGGCTTTCACCCCTACATCTATCCTCCACCCCAGCCCACTACCCTCTACCATGTATATGGGCAGAGGATGGAAATTATATACATATATGTGTATACATATATAGACGTGTATGTTTTCACCTGTGTGTTGAAGGCTAACAGTGTGCCTTACAACTGAGTATCTGTTAAAACTAAACTACTCTTTGTGCTTACAGTGTTGAATTTTACTGGTGTTAAAACCCTCACCAGTGTGTTATATAAAGTAATAATGACCTATAGACAACCACTGGGACCTTGGTCCATTACTTAACCCTTTCTTTCTCTCTCTCTCTCTCTCTCTCTCTCTCTCTCTCTCTCTCTGTCTATCTCTCTCTTTTCTGAGAGAGAAAGAGAAGGGGATGGGTTGGAGAGGGGCAAAGGGAGAGAGAGAGAGAATCCCAAAAGGCTCCATGCTCAGTGCAGAGCCTAACATGGGACTTGATCCCACACCTCAGGATCATGACCTGAGCCAAAATCAAAAGTCAGGTGCTCAACTTGTAAAGTTGACAAGAGTCATGTGCTCTCTTTCTCTCAAAATAAATAAATAAACGCTAAAAAAAAAAAGAGTAAGTAAACTGAAAGGTTATTTCTCTGCATTTTCCTCTACTTCTGAAGGTCACTGACGTCTTACCTTCCACTGGAATTTCTTACCATTTGGGTTATTCTCAATCTGGCCTGACCACAACAACTTTCCTCTATTCCAGGGTCATCACCAGTGTTGTCACCGAGGAAGCCTTCTCACCCAGTCATGGACTTTTTCAGTTCTAACCTCTTAGGTGACTCTTCCTCACCAGCATCTGTTTCTAGTCATGCAGATGCCCATGAAATTGTTGTGAGCGATTTTCTTATTTCTGATGAAAACCTTCAGAAGATGGAAAATGTACTTGATCTTTGGAGTTCAGGACTTAAGGTATTACAGTTGTTCAGTTACAGTTGTTTCATATGTAGTATAACAGTTTTGCTCTTGATTCCACTATTTCCTGTTCTTTTCTTTGAATCAAAAGATTTTGTGAAAAAAATCTTTAGTTTCCTTAGAAGGTTAGTCCAGTGTTTTAAGTCTGTCCTTCTCAGTCTTTAATATCTGTACGCATCATCTGGGAATCCTGTTAAACCAGCTTGTCAGTTGGTCTTGATCAGGGCCCAAGATTATGCATTTCTAACAAGCTCCCAGGTGATGCTACTAGATCAGAAACCATGTTTTGAATTAGCAAGGTTTTCAGTAGTTGCTGAATAGCTCTGTAGGTTCCACTGAACTTCTCGGGTGTTTTTAAAGACTCAGCCTACGTGTGACAAAGATACCTATTGAATCCTTACCATCTCATAGCTGTGACGAATGAACATGTCTCCTTTTATATGTAACACAGCATCCAGTTTTAGCAACGTATATTCATTTTGTAGCTGCTTATAGCAACCACCTTGTGTAACTGGTAAGTCTATAAAAGCTGACTATTTTAGTGGTGGTATTGGCCTCTAAATAAAATAAGGTATTACAGAAATGGCAAATTTTTTTCTATTTAAAATATAATGGAAGGGTGCCGGGGTGGCTCAGTGTTAAGCCTCTGACTCTTGGTTTTGGCTCAGGTCATGATCTTGTGTTTTGTGAGTTCAAACCCCGCATTGGGCTCTGCGCTGATAGTGTGGAGCCTGCCTTCTTGGATTCTCTCTCTCTCTCTCTCTCTCTCTCTCTCTCTCTCTCTCCCCCCCCCCTCTCTCTCTCTCCCTCCCTCCCTCCCTCTCTTTCTCTCTCCCTCTCTCTCTGCCCCTCCCCTGCTCGTGCTCTCTCTCTCTCTCTCAAAAGAAATAAACTTTAAAAAATATATATACATATATATAATGGAGAAAATGACAGTTTTTCTGAAACATAGTTTGAGAAAACTGAATATTCACATATATGGTGAAATTAAAGTCCTGAGGGTTTTATGGCATTTTTATTTCTCTATTATTGGGAACCATAAATTCTAGAAATAATCTTTTAGTATAGTTTTTACCATTTTCCCCCTTGGAACAGGTTTCATATCTGTGTCATGGTGTAAGTGCTACCGCTAATCACGTAATATGTTCTCTGTTCAGTTAAGCATATTGTTAGGCAGTTGTTTTGATAACATGATTATTTGGTATTTTTACTTATGCCATTCAGTTGGGGGAAAAGGGATCAGACTTAGCAATTTGTGGTAAGATGGCCTCTGTGATAAACGATTTGGGGAAAGAAAGCGTCAACCCCCCTGGTTTCTGTTATCCACCTCTATCTAAATAACTTCCCAGTCCCGTGGCTGAGCCAAGGCCATACTCTGACTTTCTGCCCTCCTTGATCTATCTTAATATGGACATTAAAGTCCTTGAATAAACCACGGAAGGACCAGAAATGTTTTCAAAGGACAGCAAGGTTTCATACAAAGTGACTTAAAGTAGGAAAAAAAAATCCATTTCCTTAGTATGGTGAATGTGACCTGAGAAGAGCCACAACTGTTGAACTTGCAAACGTTTTCATTAGTGGCTTTTATAAATAGCTCTTATGTTGATTGCTTGTACCGATTAGTTTTAATGTTTCTTAATTCCAGTGTAATTTTAAGAAGCAGTACTAAACACACTGCTTAATTGCTGGCATGTTTATTTTTCAGACAAACATCATATCTGAACTAAGTAAATGGAGACTTAATTTTATTGACTGGCACCGAATGGAAATGAAAAAAGAGAAAGAAAAACACGAAGCACATTTGAAACAACTGTGCAACCAGATCAACAGTTTGAAGGAGCTGCAAAAAGCCTATGAAATCTCTATTGGGAGGAAAGATGAGGTCTTCACTTTTGTATTTCTTTTTAAGTGAGATGCAGTAAAAATCTTGCTAGGCAATAAATGCCAGGAACTGATTATTTAGGTCATACAAGATACAAAGGGAAGATTGCTTCAGAAACTGAAAAAATAGATACATAGGAATAAGATATATTCTTCCTCTTAAACATGCCAGCGTCTTGTCATTTAATCTTTGTCATCAGCTTCAGTGTGCTCGAAGTTTTAGAAGTGTGTGCTGAATGTGGGAACACTAATTTCTTTTCCCCGGTCTTTTTTTCCTAACTGCTCTTAAGAGAACATTGGGGAACCAGCATTACCCACATTTTAAACCATCTTTTTAGGGGTCATTTTAAGTATCTCACATTTTATCGATGCTATGTCTTTCTTCATTGATGATGTCTTTTTCGTTTTATTGATAGACATGGAGAACACTTTTTTTAAAGCTTTTTTTTTTGATCTGTGATTTTGTTTTTAATTATCTTAAGCCTTATCACATAATTTACAAATTGGTGCTGATATTTCTCCTCTACTTTAACCCTTCTAACAAGTTGGCAAAAGCACCAATCATACATATATGGTAATTCCACAGTTGTATTTTTGAATAGCTGTTTAGATGACATTCCTGAATTATAACTTAGTAAAGAATTCACAAGCCAAATCTGCTACTATACCTTATCACACTCAATTTTAAAAGCATCTGACCTTACAGCTCATCTATAAGACATGAGAACTGTTAATATTCTTTATTTAATACTATACATAAACCACACTAAAATGCCTTTCATTAAGCCAAAGGCAACATTTTAAATGGAGGGAATTTTAATTAAATCGGCATAGTTAAGACTAAAAAGATAAAGTGGACATTGCCAGCTTATCGTCAGCCCTTGCCTTTAACAGGCTAATAAACACAACTTGAATCACAGCTGAGTCTTGCTGTTCTGATACAGCGAAGGGATTTCCTCAGTATTTAAATATATTGATATAATCAGCCATATAAATCTAAATAAGTTTAAGTTTAGAGATGTAAGTTTAAAGATGGCATTTATCATCTCTGTGAAAAGCTGAACATGTAATCAATTCCAATCATTTTTGAAAGGGGAAAACAATGACAGCACTTGCTGAACTAGAATTACTATCAAAGTTCAAAAATCGAATCATACTCATTTAACCAGAAGCTAATCTTACTTAATTTTTTTTTTTTTTACTGTTTATTTTTGAGAGAGACAGAGACATAATGCGAGTGGTTAGGGGCAGAGGGAGAGGAAGACACAGAATCCAAAGCAGGCTCCAGGCTCCAAGTTGTCAGCGCAGAGCCTGACGCGGGGCTCGAACTCACAAGCTGTGAGATCATAACCTGAGCCGAAGTCGGACGCTCAGCTGACTGAGCCACCCAGGTGCCCCACAAGCTAATCTTATTTAAATCAGGACGGTCCAAAAGAAATATTCTATCAGCCATTCATGATCTGAATTCTGGTGTATACGATTTATTTAAATACGGGACACATAAAAAAAGTCATGAGACATTTTTGTTTTGTAATAAACAAGGCAACGGCCAACTATTGTTCCTTAGTAGCTTTTTAGAGATAAGCTATCAAGTCTGCTCTTTCCCCTGCTTTCTTAATGCCAGCGAAAGTCATTTTTGTTCCAGGGATGTACTTGCTGGGATTCTCCAAATAGTCCATCAGTGTCTCCTCTCCCCAGGTGATGCCTTTGTTCTTGTTGGCATCCCTATAAGAAAATCCAGGGGCTTGACCTTTCCCCCAAATAAACCATGGCGATTTGGCCCAGTCTTGTGCTTGCCTCCCTTTTCCATGGTATGGCACTGGGTGCACTTCTGAACAAAATCTCCTTGCTCTTCTCAATATCACCCATTTTTAAATCGCTCTTAGGTCGCACGTGAAATGAAGGTACCCACTCACAAGCCGGATGTCCAACTCTCTCTAAAGCTTATTTATTTATTTTGAGAGGGGAGGGGCGGGCAGAGAGAGAATCCCAAGCCGTCTCCATGCTGTCAGTGCGGAGCCCTGCTCTGGGTTTGAACTCATGAACTGTGAGATCATGACCTGAGCAGAAACTTAAGAGTCAGACACTTAACTGACTGAGCCACCCAAGTGCCCTGAGAATACTTTTTATTTCACTTTCCATTAGCCTCTTAAGAACGAGAGAGTAAGGTTCACGTCTGTGCTAATTCCACACAGCAGACTGTGCAGTAAATCCATGGCTCCCCCCGGGAGGATGTTAGCTTTCAGAGGCGACAGCTCAGCTCCTGGTCTGCAGATGCAGCACTGTTTTAATGAACTAGATAAAGACTGTATATTTTTTTAAATACACATTTCTTTTGATGTTCAGGGTATGATATAAAATCAAACATTTTATATAGTTTACTTTTTTGAAACCCTAGATACTAATGTCACTCATTTTCTCTCTTGGCCTCAAAACTCTATCCTGAGGTTTTAAAATATTTGAAACTTTTTTTTTTTTAATTTCAAAGTATCACACATAAAAGAGTATACATATGTGTCCAGTTTTTGAAAATGAATAAGATGAACAGTCTGTGCCTTTTAACAGAAATGTATGCCCTTTTCCACTTTTGAAAATTATTTAAAGAAGAACCAGAATAAATGTCTCTCAATAAATATGCCTAATTTACTAAATCTCACTTTAATGTGGCCAATTTAAAATATATATTTCAATCACTCATTTCTTTATAAGAAAGAATATTATCTTAGGTTTTAAAAACATTCGTAGATTTATTTAAAAAAGAACGAGAATAGCATCACTGAAGAAGTACATTATGGTATAACTCTTGTTTGCTTTTATGAGTTTGTTGAATCCAGAAAATCCTTAAACAGTTAGTGAGCAACTTCTAACCCAAGGTTATTAAAGGTACTTAAGGGACCAGAAAGATGTTTAAAACCTGGTCCCTACCCTCAAATGTAGTGCACAAAGCCTTTCTGTGTATGTGGCAAAATTTTCAAATGTGTAGTCATCTTTCTTGAATTAAATGTCAATGAGTATTAATTTTATATACATAAACTTTTTTTGTGATTATCAAGATAGAAATAATGAAGGCTTTTCTTTCTTTCCTCTTTTGCTCTCCTTCATTCATTGATATGTAGTGCATTCAGGTGGACAAGCTTTTTGGTGTTTTTAAAGATAATAATGAGGTTAATTAGATGAATGTAGTAGTGCTCCACAGGTATTCTTTTGAGCACTTTTTGATATATGTGAAAGTCACTTTACCAATTATTGTGACATTACAATAATTGTGTTAATTGCTATTTACAGGTGATTTCTAGCTTGTCTCATGCCATAGGCAAGCAAAAGGAAAGGATAGAGCTGATGAGAACATTCTTCCACTGGCGAATTGGCCATGTTAAATCCAGACAGGATGTAAGTATAAAAACAAAACAATAACCGACAGATACTAGACTTCTGAACTCAAAAGGGTGTAGGATCACATTTTGGAGCTCCTGTTAAAGTCAAAGAAAGATTTGTTTTCTAATAAATCAAAATGAATTTACAATTTAATGTTGCCTAGATTTTAAAGGAATTTGATTTTGGTGTATTTTGGAAAAAAATACCTCATATTTTATAGACCTATTGATCTATCATCCCCTACTTCATAGTAAGGATCATAACTGACTTACAAATGCCCTTGTCACGGAACCCTTTTAACAAATTTAAATTCAGATGTGATTGTGTGGAGAAGGAATTGATAATGTCTAACATATCATATGCTTCTTATATTGTTTCTGCTTCACACATGCCTGAATGTATCCATATAGTCTCTTCATAAAGAGGCACTACTGTATTGATACGTTATAAAACTGATCGTTTGTTTTGTAGACTTGACTTAGAGTGAGAATCAAAGAAAGCCATGTCTGTGTAGCTTTTTAAAAATTATCTTTAGTTTGTTTATAATTTAACTGTGATTGTCTTTATTTTAGTTAAGTAAGAGTTGAATCAGTATAGCAGAGTAAATATAAACTGAGAGCGAGTAATAAATTATTGTATCAGAAGTGGAAAAGATGAGAGGATATGTATATCCCACAAGAAGACAGTATAGAGACTCAAGAGTATAGGGGATAGATGCGTTGTGTGTGTGTGTGTGTGTGTGTGTATTTGATGTTTATGTGAGCCATGGAATGATCTCTCTGCATTTAGTTCTGAATACTTAAAGAAAAGGCTATTACTATCGTGGAACAGGATTTCTCCTTGAAGAATAATTCCTAGTGCTTTCATTTTTTTTATGAATCCCAATAGATTGAATCTACATTATCATAGAGAAAAGAGCTATTTAATGAGTATGCCGTATTTTGAAAGTTATTTACCAACTGACATAATCAGAATATATTATGTTTAAATGTTAGTGGACATAGTGGAGGCTGCCGTCAGTTTTTTTTTTTTTTTTAATATATGACATTTATTGTCAAATTGGTTTCCATACAACACCCAGTGCTCATCCCAAAAGATGCCCTCTTCAATACCCATCACCTACCCTCCCCTCCCTCCCACCCCCCATCAACCCTCAGTTTGTTCTCAGTTTTTAAGAGTCTCCTATGCTTTGGCTCTCTCCCACTCTAATCTCTTTTTTTTTTTTTTCCTTCCCCTCCACCATGGGTTTCTGTTAAGTTTCTCAGGATCCACATAAGAGTGAACACATATGGTATCTGTCTTTCTCTGTATGGCTTATTTCACTTAGCATCACACTCTCCAGTTCCATCCACGTTGCTACAAAGGGCCATATTTCATTCTTTCTCATTGCCACGTAGTACTCCATTATGTATGTAAACCACAATTTCTTTATCCATTCGTCAGTTGATGGACATTTAGGTTCTTTCCATAATTTGGCTATTGTTGAGAGTGCTGCTATAAACATTGGGGTACAAGTGCCCCTATGCCTCAGTACTCCTGTATCCCTTGGGTAAATTCCTAGCAGTGCTACTCTGCTGGGTCATAGAGTAGGTCTATTTTTAATTTTTGAGGAACCTCCACACTGTTTTCCAGAGCAGCTGCACCAGTTTGCATTCCCACCAACAGTGCAAGAGGGTTCCTGTTTCTCCACATCCTCTCCAGCATCTGTAGTCTCCTGATTTGTTCATTTTGGCCACTCTGACTGGCGTGAGGTGATATCTGAGTGTGGTTTTGATTTGTATTTCCCTGATGAGGAGCGAGGTTGAGCGTCTTTTCATGTGCCTGTTGGCCATCCGGATGTCTTCTTTAGAGAAGTGTCTATTCATGTTTTCTGCCCATTTCTTCACTGGGTTATTTGTTTTTCGGGTGTGGAGTTTGGCGAGCTCTTTATAGATTTTGGATACTAGCCTTTTGTCCGATATGTCATTTACAAATATCTTTTCCCATTCCGTTTGTTGCCTTTTAGTTTTGTTGATTGTTTCCTTGGCTGTGCAGAAGCTTTTTATCTTCATGAGGTCCCAATAGTTCATTTTTGCTTTTAATTCCCTTGCCTTTGGGGATGTGTGAAGTAAGAAATTGCTGCGGCCGAGGTCAGAGAGGTCTTTCCCTGCTTTCTCCTCTAGGGTTTTGATGATTTCGTGTCTCACATTCAGGTCCTTTATCCATTTTGAGTTTATTTTTGTGAATGGTGTAAGAAAGTGGTCTAGTTTCATTCTTCTGCATGTTGCTGTCCAGTTCTCCCAGCACCATTTGTTAAAGAGACTGTCTTTTTTCCATTGGATATTCTTTCCTGCTTTGTGAAAGATTAGTCGGCCCTACTTTTGTGGGTCTAATTCTGGGGTTTCTGTTCTATTCCATTGGTCTTTGTGTCTGTTTTTGTGCCAATACCATGCTGTCTTGATGATTACAGCTTTGTAGTAGAGGCTAAAGTCTGGGATTGTGATGCCTCCTGCTTGGTCTTCTTCTTCAAAGTTACTTTGGCTATTCGGGGCCTTTTGTGGTTCCATATGAATTTTAGGATTGCTTGTTCTAGCTTCGAGAAGAATGCTGGTGCAATTTTGATTGGGATTGCATTGAATGTGTAGATAGCTTTGGGTAGTATTGACATTTTGACAATATTCATTCTTCCAGTCCATGAGCAGGGAATGTCTTTCCATTTCTTTATATCTTCTTCAATTACCTTCATAAGGTTTCTATAGTTTTCAGCATACAGATCTTTTACATCTTTGGTTAGACTTATTCCTAGGTATTTTATGCTTCTTGGTGCAATTGTGAATGGGATCAGTTTCTTTATTTGTCTTTCTGTTGCTTCATTATTAGTATATAAGAATGCACCTGATTTCTGTATATTGATTTTGTATCCTGCAACTTTGCTGAATTCATGTATCAGTTCTAGCAGACTTTTGGTGGAGTCTATCGGATTTTCCATGTATAATATCATGTCATCTGCAAAAAGTGAAAGCTTGACTTCATCTTTGCCAATTTTGATGCCTTTGATTTCCTTTTGTTGTCTGATTGCTGATGCTGATTCCAACACTATGTTAAACAACAGCGGTGAGAGCGGACATCCCCATCGTGTTCCTGATCTCAGGGGGAAAGCTCTCAGTTTTTTCCCATTGAGGATGATATTAGCTATGGGCTTTTCATAAATGGCTTTTATGATGTTTAAGTATGTTCCTTCTATCTCGACTTTCTCGAGGGTTTTTACTAAGAAAGGATGCTGAATTTTGTCAAATGCTTTTTCTGCATCGATTGACAGGATCATGTGGTTCTTTTCTTTTATTAATGTGATGTATCACGTTGATTGATTTGCGAATGTTGAACCAGCCCCGCATCCCAGGAATGAATCCCACTTGATCATGGTGAATAATTCTTTTTATAAGCTGTTGAATTCGATTTGCTAGTATCTTATTGAGAATTTTTGCATCCATATTCATCAGGGATATTGGCCTGTAGTTCTCTTTTTTTACTGGGTCTCTGTCTGGTTTAGGAATCAAAGTAATACTGGCTTCATAGAATGAGTCTGGAAGTTTTCCTTCCCTTTCTATTTCTTGGAATAGCTTGAGAAGGACAGGTATCATCTCTGCTTTAAATGTCTGGTAGAATTCCCCAGGGAAGCCATCTGGTCCTGGACTCTTATTTGTTGGGAGATTTTTGATAACTGATTCAATTTCTTCACTGGTTATGGGTCTGTTCAAGCTTTCTATTTCCTCCTGATTGAGTTTTGGAAGAGTGTGGGTGTTTAGGAATTTGTCCATTTCTTCCAGGTTGTCCAGTTTGTTGGCATATAATTTTTGATAGTATTCCCTGATAATTGCTTGTATTTCTGAGAGATTGGTTGTAATAATTCCATTTTCATTCATGATTTTATCTATTTGGGTCATCTCCCTTTTCTTTTTGAGAAGCCTGGCTAGAGGTTTGTCAATTTTGTTTATTTTTTCAAAAAACCAACTCTTGGTTTCGTTGATCTGCTCTACCGTTTTTTTAGATTCTATATTGTTTATTTCTGCTCTGATCTTTATTATTTCTCTTCTTCTGCTGGGTTTGGGGTGTCTTTGCTGCTCTGCTTCTATTTCCTTTAGGTGTGCTGTTAGATTTTGTATTTGGGATTTTTCTTATTTCTTGAGATAGGCCTGGATTGCCATGTATTTTCCTCTCAGGACTGCCTTCGCTGCATCCCAAAGTGTTTGGATTGTTGTATTTTCACTATCGTTTGTTTCCATATATTTTCTGCCATCAGTTTTTGAGTAGCTTTTTCAATTTAAAAAAATTGAAAATTGGAACTATTTCTTCAAAAGAATTTAAATTAGTTGATACAGGAAGAATGGTATATGTTTCTATTTAGATCTGCTTGGCCCTGTGTATGATGGCAAAGGGTGTAAATTAAATTAGTCTTGCTTCAGGTGGTGGCCACCAGGCTGAAGAGAGAGCAGTGGCACCTGAAATCACAGCCACCACCCTTTCTGTCTTGCAGCCACTCTCTGTTCTTCTCTTAGGCCTACATTCAGCTAAATGGTCCTACAGATTCATAACTCTAATAACGGCACATTATTCCTTTTCTTTCATTTGCGCTTTATTTATTTATTTTTTTCCTCCTAACTTGAGTAGTTGCATAAAGCATTGATACAAGGATTGGAGGTTAGGTTCTGAAATGAGGCGAGGCTGGTTTTTCCCTTTCTATGAAAGCTGTGTGACATGGGCCGGTTCCTTAACCTCTCTCAGCCTGTTCTCCTGTCTGCACATGAGAAAAATATGATTACACAGGATTAAATGATAACATGTACACTGCTTACCACTGTGTTACATTATGTTTTTTAATATCATCGCCTATATATTTACCAGCCTACCGTGTTTTTGAGGTTGTATATTACTTTCATTTAGGTCTATGAAGGCAAACTAGCTGACCAGTACTTCCAGAGAACTTTACTGAAGAAAGTCTGGAAAGGCTGGCGATCCATAGTACAGAAGCAATGGAAAGATGTGGTGGAACGAGCTTGTCAAGCAAGAGCAGAAGAAGTTTGTGTCCAGATTTCCAACGATTATGAAACCAAAGTTGCTGCGGTAAACTTTTTTGTGTATACCTTCACTTTCTTTCAGTAAAAATAAAAAGGTGGATAGCATCACTCACTATTCGTTTATAGTTAGCCAGAGTGACCCGTTTCTCCAGTTCCATTTAATGTCACGTAGGTTCAAATGAGACTCCTGGGAAAAAACAACACTATTAAGTCAGACCTACAGACTTATTTACTCTGATCTAGGAACTCGTGTTTGATCTCGTGTATGTACATTTCCCTTGGAAACATAAATCACCCATAGACCCTTACATTTCTAAGAACGCGTACTCTTAGGCTTCTTCATTTGGCCTTTTTGAGCTGAAAATAAAGACTTAAAAGAAAAATGTTTATCCTTGTGCTAATTTAAGCAAATTGTGTTCCTATAAGGTTGATACAAAGCTGTTGTATATAAACTGAAGTTATTTTCCCATTGACTTTTATTTATAAAATAAACATCGTTTCCAAGGGAAAATATTTGAGACCCAAAATGAAGTTAATCCCTAGTGAAGAATGCGGTAGGCCTCTTGAAATCACATAGTCACAGAAAAACCTTTTTTCGTCATCATAGTACTAAGTTCTTAATGTTAAAAATAAGTTTCGTTGTACCAATAATTTTCTGCAATTCAAAATAACATACAAAAAAAAAATGCAGTCCCTTCAGATTTGGTCGATGGGAAAGAGTGTTTTACCTAATGTCACTTTGTACTTTAAGTTCTCTAAATGACATTTAGAGAAAGGAAGGAAGGAAGGGAGGAAATTCTGTTAATATTGCATTTAGGTATTTTTTTCTGAAGAGGTGAGAGTTTGTGGCTCTTCATGTATTTTGGGTGTTATTCTGCATGAATGTTTTATGGTAAGAAATGACATATCTTTATAAGTAAAACACATCAGCACCCTTTGGTGGGACTGGTATGAAATTTTCCTTGTTTGAACCTCCATCTTACAGTTAGGAATGAGGTAAGATGCACCTTTTAAAATAAATTGAGATGCCTGGCGGAAGAGGTGTGCGGTAAAGTGTTTTTAGTGTTTGACACAAAAGTGACTTCACAGCTCAACAAGATGGCCACACCGGCAGCGCCAGCCCCTGCCTCCGCCCCCACCCCTGCCCCAGCCTCACAGCCTCAGCGCCGCTTCTGGCTCCAACACCAGCTCCAGCCTCCTCCTCATACCCGGCAGCTGCATTGGCTAGGACCATGGGCTCTGGGCCAGACCCCAGCACAGACCCAGTGTGGTCACTGCCTGGTCCTGCCCTGTCAGGCCCCACCCCAGCAGCCGTGTGGTCGGGCTCCACCTGGTCATTTGGCCTCTGTTGCGGACAGCCACAAGACACTCAGTGAAGGTGCTGCCCAAGTTATTGGGACCCTGCTGGGACCTGTTGACTAGCATTCAGTGGAAGTCACAAACTGCCTTTTAGTGCTGCACAGTGAGTCAGAAGATGAGGTGGCTGTTGACATGGCATTCACTAAGCACATGTGTGAATTACCAAGAAAGTCTCTCCAGATGAGCTCATCCTGGGCTGGTACGCCACAGGCCGTGACTTCATAAAGCATTCTGTGCCGATTCAGGAATACTACAGCCCTGAAGCTCCCAACCCCATTCACCTCAGGAATGGCTACCTATGTCGGCACTTTAATGGGTGTCCCTGGGGGGATGTCCACACCTCTGACAGTGAACTATGCATATTCTGACACTGAACACATCGCAGTTGACCAGATCACGAAGACCTGTTTTAGCCCCAACCCAGTGATCAGACTCTCAAGCAACTTGCAGCAAGTAGGAGGGGCATCGGCTGGCATCTAGGATGCCCTGAGCACAGTGTTGTGGTATGCAGAGGACGTGCTGTGTGGAAAGCTGTCAGCTGACGATACTGTGGGCCGCTTCTTAATGAATCTGGTTAACCAAGTACCCAAGATAGTTCCTGATAACTTTGAGACCATGCTCAAAAGCAACATCTGCAACCTGCTAATGGTGACCTGCCTGGCCAATCTCACACAGTCACAGATTGCCGTGAGAAACCTTTAAACCTGTCAGCGGGCCCCAAGCAGCACTCCTGCCAGTCTGGGCCCCCCTAGGACTCAGAATGGAATGAAGTAGAATGGTTTCCTTATAGTCTGAGTCATACGGAGTCCATCAACTGCTTGTGACTTTAAATAAACATAGCTTACTCTTTTGTAAAAAAAAAAAACAAAAAACAAAAAACACTTCACAGTATAAGGCTGATTTTTGAACAGTAAATAATATCCTTCCTTGTATCTCAAATCTTTTTCTTCTTTTTAAAAATTCCCCTTATTTAGTTATCTGGAGCTTTGGAAAATGCAAAAGCTGAGATCCAAAGAATGCAGCATGAAAAAGAGCATTTTGAAGATTCCATGAAGAAAGCTTTCATGAGGGGGGTGTGTGCATTAAATCTCGAAGCTATGACTATATTTCAAAACAAAGGCGATACAGGTTAGTATTTAAGGTTCTCTGTCTACTTTGAAAAGGATTTGAGGATATTTCAGTGATTGGTGTGGTCTGTAATACTAATTTTCTGCAAAGAATAGGCCTTGACCAGGTACTGGTATTTTTTTTAATTGTTTTTATTTTTTTAGATTTTTTAAATAAATTTTTTAAAGTTTATTTATTTTGAGAGAGAGAGAGAGAGAGAGAGTGAGCATGAGTGGGGTAGGGGCAGAGAGAGAGAGAGAGAGAGAGAGAGAGAGAGAGAGAGAGAATCCCAAGCAGGCTCTGCACTGTCAGCGTGGAGCCCCATGTGGGGCTCGAACTCACGAACTTTGACATTATGACCTGAGCCGAAATCAAGAGTCGGACACTTAACCGACTGAGCCACCCAGGTGCCCCCAGGTATGGGTAGTTTTAACTTCATGGTATCATAATCTGCCATAAAAATCACTTAGTCTTGGTTACTTATGGTATCTTAGATATGATCAAGTAAACAGTCAACTCTTAAGTGTTTAGGGTCAATGTTAAAATGACGTTTTGAATGTATAACATTATTTTAAGGCTCTTTTAACTAATAATTGCAGTACCTTTAAGTACAAAATTTGTATTTGTTGATCAAATAGCCAAATTCTTTGGACTATTTTGTTGATGAAATATTTATCTAGTCATGGTGTCCCATTTTAAATATTGCTTGTCTTTGGGGTGCCTGAGTGGCTTAGGAGGTTGAGTGTCTGACTTCAGCTCAGGTCACGATCTCATGGCTTGTGAGTTCGAGCCCCCATCGGACTTTGTGCTGACTTCTCAGAGCCTGGAGCCTGCTTTGGATTCTGTGTCTCTGTCTCTGCCCCTTCCCTGCTCATGCTCATGCTCCTGCTCTGTCTCTGTCTGTCTGTCTGTCTCTCTGTCTCTCAAAAATAAACATTAAAAAAATTTTTTTTAAATTGCTTGTCTTCAATTTAAGAGATGCCTCAACTAAAACTGAAATATAAATATAGGCCTATCTACAGAAGTCAAGTAAAATAATTTTATTTTAAGAAAAGTCCATGTGTTGGCTGGAATCTGTGTGGATTGTGTCATTGTTTTTTCAGCATGGCTTAGAAAAGCAAATCACACGAATCCTTTGTCACCAATTTGCACCGAGGCCTATTTTCCTTATTGGGTTTTAGTTTTCTTCTCTGAACAAAGAAGATAATATAAATCTTCCCTACCAGTTCACAAAGGATTCTTGAGGAAATGCAGTGAAATATAATTGAAAGCTCTTTAAAAGACAAAAAATACTTTGACATGTAAGATGATAAGTAATGGGATAATTATTGTAGTCTGAAGTCAGCCTGTTTTATGTAAGTACATGAACATTTTTTGCAGTATTTCATCACATTAAATCCTATTTGAGACTCACACTTTATGAGACAGTTTCATTTTGTAACACCATTAATATTCCAGTCCAGTGAATAACTTTTCTGTGGTTGTCATAACCTTAATTTTCAGGCATCATCAAACATTTATTATGCAAATTGTTCATGTTGTGGATGCTAGGAAGTTAAGGCAGATAACTTTTTTCTGAAGCAGTCATGGTGTGTGGCCCACTTGCAGGTTCAAAACTTAGAATCCTAGAATCTCAAGGCTGACTAGTTTATCTTGCTAATATCCAAAGGAATTGATTTTTCCAGTATGGTCTTTCAATTCAGTGTCAACACTAAAAACAAACTCACCACCACCACCAGTTGTCATTATTAGTAAGTTGTATGTATTAAATTGAAGAATTTAATTACCTACTTATAACAGATCCTAGGTTTCACAAGTGACAAATTTTATCATTAGAACTTCCTATATTCAGGGGCACCTGGGTGGCTCAGTCAGTGAAGCGTCCAACTTCAACGCATGTCATGATCTCGCGGTTTATGAGTTCAAGCCCCACATCAGGCTCTGTGCTGACAGCTCAGAGCCTGGAGCCCACTTCGGATTCTGTGTCTCCTTCTCTCTCTGCCCCTCCCCCACTCGTGCTCTGTCTCTCTTTGTCTCTGAAAATAATAAACATTTTTAAAAAATGAAAAAAAAATAAGAACTTCCTACATTCAATTATAAGAGACCTCTTTCTCATAACCTATGTAAGCAGGTTATGAATTGACTAGGACAGTGTTTTACCACCTTTAATAAATTTACCATCTTAAATTTTAAATTCAAATACAGCTTTGTCTCCTACAGGCAAATATCCACAACAGGATTTGGAGAAAATGTATTCTGATAATTACACAACATGATTTGTTTTGCCCCTGTTGCTTTTAAATCTCCTTTTATCCACAACTAATGCCAAGTTCTGGGATCTCAACTGTTTTGAGTGGCCTGGTGCTTTGTTGATCATCACAATGGGAGATAAAATTGACAGGAATAGTGAGATACACACTAGCAATAGTGTTGGTGGAGCTCCCAAAGGCAGAAGTTCAGTGTAACCTCATGCTGGATTTGCTCTGTGATGTGTAATTTTCTGGCATTTTATTAACAGGTTTAAAAAATTTTTAATTCTCACTAGGGAAAAAAATACTTTTGGCCCCATTTCTTCCCCTAAAACAACTGTTGTTTATAATGCACTGTTCCTGAGGCATCTGGGTCGCTCAGTCAGTTGAGTATACAACTCTTGATTTCAGCTGAGGTCATGATCCCACGGGCCTGGGATCGATTCCCGCATCAGCTCCACGCTGAGCATGGAGCCTGCTTGGGATCCTTTCTCTTCCCCACTCTCTCTGCCCCTACCCCGCCCGTGTGCACCCTCTGTCTCAAAATAAGTAAACATTAAAGAAAATAATGCAGTATTCCTGACGTACCTATCTTGTCATAGCAAAATACTGTTTTTTTTTTATGTCTCCCGACTCTGCTGTCCATGATCTAAGTGCATCTCATGCTGTGCAGTATCCTATATCTTAAAGGTTGGAAATTAGAAGTTTTATGAAGAAGGCAAAATATGACCACAAAAATGACCTTTAAAATGATACCGGCCAAATATTAAAGCAATTTTAGGAACAGTAGAAAAATCCTTTACAGATGAAAAAACTTATCCCAGTTAAAGCGAGAATAATTATTAAACTTACAGCGATTGACCAAAATGGAACTGCATAAATCAGCCCACATTAACAAGTTAGTCAGCTACCTCTATTCCAGGGAATATCATTGTGAGACCTGACGTTTGTACTGGTTCCGCAGATGAGAAGTCTTCCACCCACCTAAAAAGACACAGTCTGAATTACTTACTGTCAAAAACATGTTAAAACTATGTTTTGTTTTTAAAACAAAATGGTGCTTTTACACTGAGTTAGTCCCTCTCATCAGAGGATTTCAAAGGACATGTCCCTTAGAATCCTAATTAAACTTCATTAATGAGGTGCTATTACTCTGTTTTATATAAAGATAGCCTAAGAGAAGGACTTACACAGAGAAGTCTCTGGATGGAAAGTGGACATCGAAAACCGTTTAAACATAGGGGTCTAGAGGTTTAGAGTCTGAGTGGCTCATTCTGAGTGGCTCAGACGCCTGAGTGGCTAGGCATCCGACTTCAGCTCGGGTCGTGGTCTCACAGTTCGTGAGTTGGAACCCCACATCGGGCGCTTGGGTGGCTCAGTCAGTTAAACATGTGACTCTTGATTTTGGCTCATGTCATGATTTCATGGTTCGTGGGTTCAAGCCCTATGTACGGCTCTGTGCTGACAGTGCAGAGCCTCCTCGGGATTCTCTCTCCCTCTCTCTGTCCCTCCCTGACTCTCTCTCTCTTTCAAAAAAAAAAAAAAAAAGGCAGGGGCACCTTGATGGCTCAGTCAGTTGAGTGTACAGATTTGGCTCAGGTCATGATCTCATGGTTCCTGGGTTCAAGCCCCACGTCTGACTCTGTGGTGACAGCTCAGAGCCTGGAGCCTGCTTCTGATTCTGTCTCCTTCTCTCTCTCCCCTCCCCGGCTCAAGCTCTGTCTCTCTCTCTCTAAAACATTAAAAAACAAACAAACAAACAAACAAACAAAAAACACATGGGCATCTATAATGCCCTGTGTTCACACATTCTCAATTGTCTCAGTGAATGAATTTCCAAACCCTCAACCCTGGTGTTAGATGCCACATACATACAATCTTTACTGGAAATGTTAACTAAATTCTAATATTGGGGAGAAAAATATAAAATTTGAAGAAACCCTTTGCCCTAGCTTCTGGAAGCTGATGTTACTCACTCCTTTGATCTAAGGGTAAGGTTCATTTTTGAGAAATCATTATGTAGAATATCAGTAAAATTAGTTAAGTATACAAATATATTTTTAATTCATGATTTATATAAATCTCTTTGGAAGAATCAATTTTGTTTACAATGTTAAAAGTAAAAATTTTAGTGTTACTTATTGATTTATTATTTTTTGCTGAAAAATCAAATTTAAAACATTGAATTTTAGGGTACCTGGGTAGCTCTGGTTGAGCGACTGACTCTTGATTTCGGCTCAGGTCATGATCTCACAGTCTGTGAGTTTGAGCCCCACATGGGGCTCCACGCTGACCGTGCAGAGCCTGCTTGGGATTCTCTCTCTCAAAATAAATAAATAACCTTAAAAAAAAAAAAATACATTGATTTTGTTTGGATAGTAGCAATAAATGGAAATAAAAGGGTATAGTGTTATCAGAAAACAATTCTGAAGATCTAAATACGAGGCCATTTATCAGGACAGTTGTATGAAATAATGCAGAAGGACATAAATAATATGGTCACATATTATTATGATGGCTGTTTTGGCAATATACTTTACTCAGCTGACATCATAGCAGAGTACATATTTTTATCTTTGACATAAGAGCAAATCTTCAGCTTTCACATATTGAAGGAAATGGTCTGAAGTCTTTAGTGGTTAATGCTGACACGAAACAGTTAATAATGATAAACTGTGTTAGTTAAACATTGTATGCAATACATGACAAATTTCTACATCTTCTCTAGAACTAAATTTTAGCTACTGTGTATTTTCGTTGTTGGGGGCATAAAGGTCATCTTAACTTGTAAGAAGTTTAACGGAATTAATTTGTGATTGATAGGGACAGACTTCACAAATAAAAAAGAAGAGTATGGTCCTGGCATTCAAGGAAAAGAACATTCTGCTCATTTGGATCCTTTGGCCCCTCCGATGCCCTCACTGATTGTGCCGCCACCATCCCCACCAGCAGCTGCCGTGGGAGCAGCCTGTGCTGCCACATTTCCCTCTGCTGCTTCCATCACTTCTGCCGGGGCTGCTTCTGCTTCCTCTGCTCACCTTCCTGTTACCTCAACTCTGGGTGCTGGATCTGCAGCCACTGCTGGACCAGAAGAAATGGTTAGTACAGTTAATGCAGGTGCCCGAGTGGGAAAACAGCTGAAAACCCGACTGTATATTGGATATTTTTAACTTAGAACATGTTTTCCCATGGAGGAAAAGTCTGTATGGTATTTAGGCCAAGCCATAGAAAATATTTAATATACAAAGTGGCTAAAACAATTTATAATGAAGGGGCCCCTGGGTGGCTCAGTTAGTTGAGCATCCAACTTCGGCTCAGGTCATGATCTCACAGTTCATGAGTTTGAACCCCACGTTGGTCTCTGTGCTGACAGCCCAGAGCCTGGAGGCTGCCTCTGATTCTGTGTCTCCCTCTCTCTCTGTCCCTCCTCCACTCGCATTCTGTCTCTCTCTTTCTCTCAAAATAAACATTAAAAAATTTTTGTTAAACAATTTATAATGAAAATAATAGCTGAAACTTCTATTATAGTAGTGATAATTAAAAATAACTTTGTCATTTCACGTTTTTTCAAGAACTATTCAGGAAAAATAGATTTGAAAAAGAGAAGATGACAGGCTTTTTAATCTATTTTGAAGGGAACTCTCCTGGGTATTTTTCAAGGGCTTAGAAGATTACTGGCTCTTTTGTATATTTTGTATTCAGCTATACCTTTCCCTTTTCCTCGATGCACATATATCATTAACACTACTCTGTAGTTACTCCATCTTGATTGGATTAGGTTCTCATTTTTAATTCATAATTGGAATAAAGATAGGAATAATTTCTCCTAGAGTCACTTAGCTACTTTTAAGAGAAGTACATACAGTGTGGAACTACTGAATGGGGATGGAATATTTGTGTGAGAACTTGCCTGAAGGGGAATTGATCAAGCTAATTAATATAGAAGAGTTAACACAAAGTACATCAGGGTTCTGACTCCTCACCTTCTTCTTATTAAACCTGTGTTATTCAAAGAGTGATTCTCCATAGTGAGGGGAGTAGGGATACAACTGGACTTACTTTTTTTTTTTTTTTTTTTTAACGTTTATTTTTGAGACAGAGAGACAGAGCATGAACGGGGGAGGGTCACAGAGAGAGGGAGACACAGAATCCGAAACAGGCTCCAGGCTCTGAGCTGTCAGCACAGAGCCCGACGCGGGGCTCGAACCCACGGACCGTGAGATCATGACCTGAGCCGAAGTCGGACGCTCAACCGACCAAGCCACCCAGGCGCCCCGTGGACTTACTTCTTTTTTTTTTTTTTTTTTTTTTTTTTTTTTT